>NC_133480.1:11323898-11501886 GCF_025370935.1 Choristoneura fumiferana
AAACTGAACTATCTTGTCCATTGTGTGTGTATAGTAGCAGCAAGTGCTTCAAGCAAGGGGCAACGTGGGACGATGAAACAAAGTTAGATTTAGATAACAAAGAAATTAAAGCTATTATGGCCTCAGCCACAGATTGAGATTGTGAATCAGTATTGTTGGAATCTTTCAGTGCGCAACCATTTGGTGGAGGTGGAATAGCATATTCCTTAATCAGAGCATTGTGAGCCACTTGATCGTATCCTTTACTGGTTCTAACTGGAGGCCTCGGGGTTTAACAAATACTGTTTTTCTATATGACTGAGTGGGTGTGCTTGTCTAGAAAATTTCCAACACTATTGCGATAAGTTTGTTGGTTCGATGGTGAAGGTTGATGAGGTGAGGGATTATGTTGAAAAAGGACATCTGCAAAAGATTTTTTAACTGGTGGATGACACTTAGCAGCTTCTCCATACGAGATACAATTATTGGCCATAGTAACTTTAATATCTTTTTGCCTTTTATGTTCCGGACATGATCTATTTATAGCAAAATGTGGGCCACTGCACCAATAACAAAAGGCATTGTCTTCTTCCACGGAGCAGGTCTCAGCTGTATGCATTTGTCCACATTTGTAGCACTGGGGCTTGGACCTACAATTAGTTTTTGTGTGGCCGAACTTGCAACAGCTGAAACACTGCACCGTTGGGAAAATGTACAGCTCTACAGGTATTGCGTTATAACAAGAGAATACATGTTTAGGTAGATGACGTCCGTCAAAAGTCAAAACGATAGTTTCCGAAGGTTGCCATGTGACAGAACCATCAATAGTCACCCTTCGGTTCAGTCGCCTCGCCTTAACAACATTCCCACACCCAATAGGTACAGTGATGTTAGTTAAAATTTCGTCATCGGACCATTGAGCTGGAATACCCGGACTAAGCCCATACGTGTGACAGAAAATGAAGGGATGTAAGCCGTGAGATTCTCGGCCTCAAGACGAGAATCGTGGATGAATGCATTTGCGTCGTTCATTTTTGAAAAGGCCATAGATATGCGGGTCCTACCAATTCGTTTTACGCTTCCGTTAATGATGTTTTGGGAGTTGTTCCTCATCAGAAACTTACCAAAAGACACAGGATGTAAGGACGAGTTTGCGTCTGTTTTTTTTGGTTTGGACGTGGATAGTGAAGGGACTGAAATCCATACTATTAAACAATTCCCTGCCAACTCCTGATGTTTTACTTTTTTCCACTTCCATCTTACGTGTCTCTACAGTATTTAAGTCAACAACAGTACTGATACTCCTTGGTATATTCGTAACTTCAGGAACACTTTCATTACAAGCGCATGCGTAGTATCCCTCATTGTTTTTCTACTTTTTGTGTTACATTTTTTTACAAATTTTTCGGCGTCTTTTCCGATCGCATACGGTAAATGAGGTAGACGAGTCTGTATCAGCAATGACTCCATCTATGATGGAGTCGATTTCGATATTGCACCCAACCTGGAGGCTTGCACCTCCAGGGTCTGGGGATCCTTATCCCCATGGGGCCAGAATATAAAAAAAGAAAAACTTACCTAACCCGACGTTTTTATATACACTTACACAAATATAATATATGAACAATAAAATAGAGAAACAAAATATATATACAAACACCACCTAACTGATCTTTAAACTATTAAATAATATTTAAACAAAAAAGAAAGCCAGAAACAGAACCGCCGCGTTTCACGTTTCCCGCGCTTTTCTAGCCTAATCTTACACTGTGCTGGCCTAATGTAGCGTTGAACTGAGGTCGCCTAAAAAAGTAGCCTTATGTGTTATTCTACGTAGATCAGGTGTCAAATTTGAAATTTCACAACTCAGGCTACGAACAAATAATATTGTTATAATATGATATTATTTATTCGTAGCTCTAAGAGGCTGTAAGATATGAAAAATATTAGTACGGAACCCTACACTGCGCTCGGTCAGTTTTATTGTTAATTTTGCATGTTATTTTTAATATTTTTTTTATTAATTTGGTCCACTCTTTTGTTTTTGATCCATTTACACTACATCTTGCGTGCGTGGTATTTTTTTTCTTGTGCTTATGTCAATTTGTGGTGTGATTCTCTCGTTCAACTACTATAAGGAACTTGTCCTTCAAGTAGAGTAGCCTAAAATGCCATTTAGAATTTTACGTCGCTGATTTCCATCCCGAGTAGCCTAATTGGCGTAAAATCGCCTACGTAGGCAGCACTGCTGCCACTAACCACAGACTACTATTAACTAAGGGAAGGGATATTAATCTAATGGCAATTTTACACAGGGTCAGTTACTGACGTCAGTCGACTGCCGAGTCAGTGCTGACCTGGCACTGCATCGTATAAATTGATTTCAAGTCAGTACAGTACTGTCGCGTCAGCACTGACTTCAATATTCCCGCTTCATATTTTCGGCGTCAGTCCGCTCCCCCCGCCACCCGCGCCAGCGCAATTGACGCCGTGTAAATGGCGAAGTCAGTCGCTGCCACTGTATTGTACGGCGACCACGCTGCGTCGCACCACTCGCACCGCATCACAAAATGATCTTTTCTGTTTGGATAATTCTTCTTCTAACATACCAGTTACTTCTTGCATCATGACAAACGTAAATTTTCTCAACAAATTATTTAGTTTTATTTTTTGCTGTTTTCGAGAATTCATTTTTCCGCACTGACTTTACAAACGTGTGTACACCGAAAGAAATATCCTCGACTACTGACGAAATACTGACTGCGTCTAAATAGCACGAGTCAGTTTTCGGCGCCAGCACTGACGTCAGTTACTGACCCTGTGTAAAATTGCCATAACTACCTGAATTTGACAGTTGCTACAGCATCTATTAGAATTCTATTAGAAGGTGGTAGGACCTTGTGCAAGGTCCGTCCGGATTGCTACCACCATCTTGCTCGCTAATCCTGCCGTGAAAGAGCAGTGCTTGCACTGTTGTGTTTCGGCGTGGTGAGTAAGTCAGCCGGTGAAATTACTGGCACTTGAGGTATCCCATCTTAGGCCTTTGGGTTGGCAACGCATTTTTATGGGCGGTGGTGATCTCTTAAAAAAAAAAGAATTCTAAGTATGGAAGACATTTTTAAGTTCTTAGTAAGAGGGTTAAGCTTTGCCGTTTTGAAAGTTATCGGCTTAACACGATTTGTTGAAAAAGAATGAAAAATACCCACATGAATAACCATAAGTTAAAAATCACCCGAAAATATTCTAAGATGTTTAGCTGTAAGGCCTGTAAGTAATTAATTTGGATTGCCATTTAATAATAAATAAAAAACATTTCTCGGTATACCTTCAATATCTTCAAACGTGAAATAATAGTATGTTGGCCAGAGTTACCGAACATACGACAATTTTACGACTCCACTTCGGCGTTGATTTGCGTTGGATGTTCATTAGTTAAATTGTATAAAACTTAAGGATCTTCCCAGGAAATATGTGTCACACTTTTATCCGGGGCTTTTAGTTCCTTAAAATAGGTGGAGTGGAAGAGTGTGAGATTTCTCTAACGTGGAGCATCGAATTTGTTGTATAAAATAGCACAATAAAATATCAATGGAATCTTTATCGAATTTACTCAATCTCTGTTATGACAGTATAAACAAACTTAGTTGCTAACCATTTGAAAACCACATACGACAGGGCAGTGCCAGCCAGTACTCACACTCCTCTTCACAGCACTGTCGTGGTCATCAGCACAATCCCAAGCTGTTCCGCAATTTCAACAGGCGCGGACCAGCCAAAGCTTTTGTCAGTAGATCAGCTTCCATATCTTCAGTCCGAAGATAATTGACCTCTAATACTCCTTCTTGAATACAGTTCCGAATGAAATGCATTTTTAGGTCAATATGCTTTGACTTTGAAGTCACCATAGCGTTTTGACTCAGTTTCAGGGCGGCTTGATTGTCATTGAATACGACGATTCGTTCGTAGCTGGCTCCTAAATCTTTATACAGATTTCTTAGATGGATTGCTTCTTTAGCAGCCTCAGTTAAGGCCACATATTCGGCCTCAGCTGTAGATAGAGCGACACTTCTTTGCTTCTTAGACATCCAACTTACAGCTGTCCCAGCAAATTTAAAACAATAGCCCGAAAAAGATTTTCTATCAAGTTTACATGCCCCCAATCTGCATCTGCCAATCCATACAGTTCTTGACCAGTTTTTCTAAAAATTAGGCCGACACTCTTCGTTCCTTTCAAGTAACGCAGTACTCTCTTTGCGCACTTAAAATGCTCTTCTCCATAGCAATCATTAAATTGAGAGAGGTAGCTAATAGCGAACATTATATCAGGGCGAGTTGCCACTGCTATATACATGAGAGTGCCAATTAAGTTCTTGTATGGAAGGTTTAGGCGATCATCTTTTTCACCTTTATCTAGAATAAGACCTGGCTCTATAGGCGTAGAAACAGATTTGCAGTCTTCCATTTTAAACTTTTTGAGAGTTTCTTCTATGAACTTCTCTTGGTTTAGTTTAATTTCGTCTCTTTTGTAGGTTACATCAATTCCAATCAAACGTTTAGGTGTCGATAAGTCTTTCAGCTCAAATTTCGTGTTTAGCAGGTCTTTTATTTCTTGGAGCTTTCTTGGACATGAGTAGGCAATTATAAGGTCATCGACATAAATTACTATGATTATTTTAACTCCTCTTTTCTCTAGTAGATATACACATGGGTCAGTTTCTGAAGCTTTGAAACCAATGTTCTTTAATTCTGTGTCGAGTTTCTTATACCACTGCCTCCCTGCCTGCTTAAGTCCATATAGAGCTTTTATAAGACGGCAGACTTTCCCTTTGGAATTATTTTTTATGTCTTTTAACATTTCAACTGTCTTGTTGTATAACGTCAGATCTTCTTTTCTACTTTCGTCAACCATGATTTCAGTCAGGTATTCTTCTAAATATTCCGGATATTTCATTACTATTTTTTCTTCTAGTTCTCCATTCAGATATGCTGTTGTCACGTCCATCTGGTTTAATTTTAACCCTTCTTCGATTGCTATTCCAACAACAGATCTGATCGAACTTAGTTTAGCCACAGGAGCGTACGTTTCATTGTAGTCAACGCCTGGTCGCTGAGTAAAACCCGTGCTACGAGTCTGGCCTTCCTTGTAATATTGTTATCCGGTCCTACTTTGTTTCTTAGGATCATCTTGTAGTCCACTTCTTTCATGTTTTTATTTTTCTTTTCTATTTTCCAGGTTCCATTCTTGACATGTGCTCTTATTTCGGCTTTTATTGCATCATGCCAGTAGTCATCATCTTCATTTTCTTCAGATAAATTACACATTTCCGAGAATAAATGACTTTCTTCATTTTCATCCAGAACAAAATCTTTAGTCCACGCTGGTTGGTGCCTTTGTCTTTGTGGTCTTCATTTCCAGGTGCCTCAACAATTTCTGATGCGTCATCGTAAGATTCTATTTCGTCTGTAGATGAGGCGTCATCTTCTTGATAATTTAGATTTTGTAATGTGTTCTCATTTTTAGTCTCTATAATTTCAATTTCAATTTGTGGTATATTGATTTCTTTATTATTACCTCTACTTTTGTTTTCTTTTTTTAGATATATTTGAGTTCTGTCCCTTTTCAGTCACAAGATGTTCGTAGTTCTGATTTCCTTCTTCGAAGTACATTTTATCTATGACTTTTATGTCCCTGCTAGTTATCACATCATTATCTTCAGGTATGTAGACTCTGTATGCCTTCGAGGTCATCGAGTATCCCATGAATACACCTTCTTTAGTGTTCTGGTAAGCTTTCCTCGTTTCTTCTTTTTCAGTACGAAGGTCTTTCTGCCAAATACGTATAGATGATGTGCGCATGGTGTTCGCCCAACCCACTTCTGGAACGGTGTAGTGCCATCTAGGGCTTTGGAAGGACTTCGATTTATTAAGTAGTTCGCAGTAGCTACCGCTTCCGCCCAGAGCTTTTTGGGTGCATTAGCTTCAATCAACAGACATCTGGTTTTATCAAGTAACGATCGGTTTTTTCTCTCGCTTATTCCGTTTTGTTGAGGAGTATAAACGGTGGTCAATCTTCTTTGAATGCCGTGCGATTTGAGATAATCGTCGAACTCCTTGTTTCGGTATTCTGTACCATTGTCTGATTGCAGGTATTTTATCTTTTTGTTGTGGAACGTCTCAACTTCATTTTTGTAATCTTTGAACATTTTGAATACGTCACTCTTCTTTTTCATAAAATAGACGTGACAGTAACGAGTGAAATCGTCTATAAATGTGACGTAATATCTTGATCCTGCTATTGTCTCACACTCAAAAGGTCCACATACGTCGCTGTGGATTATTTCCAACTTGTCTGTTGTGTATAAGTCCATATATCTTGAGAATGGTAGTCGTGATAGTTTGCCTTTAATGCAGGTCTCGCATGTTTCCAACTTCTCGTCAGTAAAGTTCAAGCCATACATAAGCTCATCTTTAGCCATCGTCTTCAAATCTTTTTCATTTATGTGGCCAAGTTTACGATGCCATTCCATGATACCATTACCCATTTTTGGTGTGAAATGTGCAGTCTCTTTTGTTTTGAATTCAATGTAATAGAGCCCATCTTTTCTTTGTGCTGTCAGTGCCACCTCACCACCTTTTTCTATGACGTAGGCTTTATCTTTCTCAAAAACGACCTTATTTCCTTTGTCTGTTATTTTTCCGACGGACAATAGGTTCACTGACACATCGGGAATGTACAGGGTATCAATTAGGTTGTAATTCCCTTTTTCGGTACTGACAGAGACTCTTCCTTTTCCTTGAATCATGCTTGTATGCTTGTTTGATGCCAACTTCAAAGTGCCGTTTTCAGGGGTCATTGTGGAAAACTTTGATTTATCGCCACACATGTGTGATGAGCAGCCGCTATCTAGACACCAGGTTTCTTCATTGGTATCTGAACTAGCAGTGCTGAGACAAACATTAAAATTTTTGTTTTTGTTTATGTTGTCTTTCTCATTGGCGTTCTTCTTCTTTCCCCAACACGTCTCTGTAGTGTGACCTTTACGTTTGCAACTCTTGCAGTACGACTTCTGTTTATTTTTCTTGAAGTGATATGCTTCTGAGTTTTCAGATGGTTCACTACCACTCCTAGCCTGATATTCTTCAAGAATTTTTACTTTCAGGTCTTCGGGAGAGGGTAGCGTGTCACGAGACTCTATGGCTATCCTAAAGTTTTCAAAAGTTGTTGGCAGGCTATATAGAAGCATAATGCTGAGCAATTCTGAAGGTATTTTTATATCCATATCTGCGAGTTTATCCACCACGTCCATGAAATTATTTATGTGATCACGGATGTCTTCATCGGCGGTCATTCGCTTAAGAACTAGTTGTTTCAACAAGGTGGCTTTCCTTGCAGGCCCGGTGCTTTGGTAAGTAGCTTTAATTTGTCCCATACTGCTTTAGACGTCGTGCAGGCTTTAATTTGTTTTAATTCGGACGGCGATAACAAAAGTAAAATTTCAGCTCTTGCCTTTAAGTCCTCCTTGTTGAACGCTGTCTTCGCTGCCGCATCTGCATTAGGTGGCAATATTTTCTCACCACTCACGATATCCCAATAGTCATTTTTAATCAGGACCGCTTGTGCTTGCAGGCACCAAGTATCATAATTTGACTTGGTCAACGGTTCTATGGTGCGATAACTCGACGTTGATGCCATTATACTAACTCGTAAGTTAACCACGCTCTGCTACCATATTTGTGAGATTTCTCTAACGTGGAGCATCGAATTTGTTGTATAAAATAGCACAATAAAATATCAATGGAATCTTTATCGAATTTACTCAATCTCTGTTATGACAGTATAAACAAACTTAGTTGCTAACCATTTGAAAACCACATACGACAGGGCAGTGCCAGCCAGTACTCACAAAGAGCCATCTCAAACTCATTGAAACTTAAACTCAAAACTAGAGATGGGCCGAATTAATTTTGAACCGAATTATCGAATACGAACTTCGGCCGAACATTCGGTAAAAATAAAAATATTTGCCGAATTTCGGCCGAACTTCGGTTCAATAACCTGCCTCTACTCATCATCATCCCAGCCGATATACGTCCCACTGCTGGGCACAGGCCTCCTCTCAGAATGAGAGTGCTTGGGCAGTAGTTCCCTGCCCACGCGGGCTCAGTGCGGATTGGGAACTTCTCACACACCATTGAATTGCTTCGCAGGTTTGTGCAGGTTTCCACACGATGCTTTCTTTCACCGTAAAAGCTCGTGGCTGCCTCAAGTAAATTTTAAAATAAGTAGATAAGAAAAAGATTGTTGAAAACTTCAATAATTAAAAATACTTCATGTTTCTCAATGTATAGTTTGTCAAAATTGTGAACTACAAACTTATATTTTAAATTAAATTTACGAATTGCAATCAAAATATTTATTAAAAATTCTTTTAACCCTATACAGTAGTACCTATTCGGGTAGTATTTTTTTTTTTTTTTTTTCATATTTTACAGATACAAAAGACATATGGGTTTCTATTAATTTCAGCCGAAATAGTTGAAGTAAGTTATTTTTTATAGTGCCGAATGTTCGGCATTTAAACCGAAATTTGGCCAAAAGCCAAAGTTCGGCTCAAGCTACTTAAATTCGATTAAACGGAATGAAAAACGAATTTTGGCTCTTCCCTACTCAAAACATTTGTTTGCCTTAATTCAATATAAAATATTGAATGCGGGTCACCTGATGGTAAGCGTTCACTGCCGCCCACCCTTGAACACCTACAGCATTATTAGGACTGCGGTTGCATTGCCGGCCTAAAAGGGGGAAGGGGCTAAGAGTTGGGTTGCAAAATTTAATATGTAGTTAAATATATCTAAAATGTTATCCAAAGCAAAATCAACCTAATTATAATAATAGTAATAATAATAATACAAGTTAGTACTTTCCAAGATATACAGCTTTCATTGGAACCGCTGACAGAATCTCAGCCAATACCTATTCAGAGTACCTAAGTGTTCCAAATCTTGGTTATCACTCACTAAATACGGTTCTTATGACGACCAGCAACTTGTAATAGTACATTGTGTCTTAAGGGCGGTAAATAAGGAATTACGAACGAGAGTCTATTAGAAGCCCGAAGTCGAAGACTGAGGGCTTTAATGAGTCGATGTTCGTAATTCTAGTACCGCCCGTACGACATACAATGTTTTTCATCACATTTGCAAGTAAAATTTTATATTTGTAAAAGAAAAAATATAATTCTTCGCTTAGGCTGTGCTCTTGGCAACATCGCCCTCAACCTCCCTCGGCATGCGCGGCAACGTGCGTGTGCATGTGGTGGTCCATGTAGTCCTGCCGCAGCGCGCGCAGCGCCATCAGTACGGGCACTGACTCATTTACCGACCTTGGGCTTCATGAAAAGAAAATTTGTACGCGCAATGGCTCATTTACCGACCACGGGTTTCATGACAAGCACATTAAGGTCGAGGGTTTTATTTAGGGGGTTGCAACCAAGGTAGCCTGCATGTTACGACACTGTTTACGAGCAAGTGTGATGAAAAAGTATTTTGGTCAGTTTTAACCTGTAACAGTTAATAGATGGCGTAGCTGTATACTTTAATTTAACTTTCAACATTGCCAGTGTGGCTAGATTTAAATTTTGTTTTACCCATCCGGACAAAAACCTGCAAGTCTGGCTAAATTGTAAAAACCATTTTTGAAATTACCATATTTTTTATACATATCGCGTTTGATATTATTTTTTAAATAAATAACGCTAACGAGTTGTATCAATAGGGATGTGGACGCCATTAAAAAATAATTCGAAGGCACGATTTCACTAAAAAAAACGCTTTATTTTAGCCCTGAAAACCTGACTAATTTTCGATTTACTGTAAAATTAGATTTTTTGTTGCTTTAAAACAAATAAATAGTTAGTTGATTGAGTTGGCGAACAAATAGCGTCTTATGACGTCATAAGCTGCTATTGCCATTGAAACTACGGGAGAAATTGTGTTTTGACAGCTCATAGAAAGTACGTCAGTTGATTGTTAGGGTAACATTGAGGTTGATGTGATGAAGATAGGTAGGTACATATCTATTTAAAAAGAGTTCTAATGATCTGCTCCCTGGACACACCTATATAAAAGAGTTTAAAATCATAACCCTCCTTGTGCTTAGTCGTAGTCGGGTACTAACTGAAATTTGAACTTTTTTGCTTCAGTATTAAATAAGATCTTTTCACAGGTTGCTGGTCTTCATGAGACTCATATTTAGTAAAAGTTGTCTCAAATTTTGGGGTTTGATTCAGTATTTTGTATTGCATCGAGGTACGTCAGTACTATTATATATTCTGTGATCGAGGCAAGGCAAATAACTGTCTTAAGTTAGAATCAGTTAGAATTTTAACGACTGAGTTTATATTCACTATACATAATCAAGAACCATCTCGATTTATCTTATACAACATTAATTTTTATGCGTCAGGGTCAGGGGTTTGAAAAAAGGGATTCATTATTTTATTTTAGCTATACTAGCTGGAAAGAGCCACAACTTAGCTAAGAAACTAACTTGGCAGAACTTATAACAAGGATAGAAAGGAGCTAAGATTGATTGAACGAAACACAAAAACTACAAAGTACACAAAAGTGCACAAATCAAGCAAATAAAAATACACAAATACGTTGGTCGTCCAATCAAAATCATGAAATACCTACTTTATGCGCCAAATATATATAACAAAACGCAATTTATTATTGCTAGTTGAAAAAACAAAGTTGTCGCTGTTTACCACAAGAGGACGTCGCGTACGTTAAAAAAATGTTAGTAGGAATCTGTCGAAAATGATGAATTCAGTTTTGCTAATTGTTAGAACTTTAATTATGTTGTAGGAGAAATATTGCACCATGATGTTTTACTAGTTAGGTAGTGAAAAATACAATTTTGAAGGGGCAGGCAGTGATTCTGGTGCGTAAAGTCATAAGACTTGTGTCATCTGACTGCACTTCCTTAAGATGGCTCCTCCGCCGGAGTATGATAAGGAACCAAAAGCCCCGGATAAAAGTGCGACCAATACTCCCTGTGAAGATCCTAAAGTTTTATACAATCTAGTTAATGAACATCAAACCAATTCGGACACTAAATCTACGTATTCGACAGCTAACGCCGAAGTGGAGGTAAGTTGACCTCTTTGCTGCCATTTTATTTAAATTTTCAAGTCTGCGGAGTGCTTTGTCGACTCAATCACCGGCTGTAGATACTTGTCTTCGCCATGTGCAAATATTTCGTAAACACGCAATTTTGGTCCTGTGTTTGTGACATTCTACACGTTTCGTGGGCAAGAAAGTAAAAAATGGCGAAGGATTCGAATGTCAAAAATAATTTGCACTTTTTATCAAACAAATGGTGAGCATGAGTCTGCATTATCTAAGGTCTTTATTATACTCCGTGGTGGTTTTGTGATAGTTACGGCAATCGTTCTAACTGGCAGTTCCTTTGTTGTTGTTATAAAGAAGAAAAATACACTTCTTTTTAGTGTCCATAAAAATTATTTTACCTACATAGCTTTAAGATTATTTAGTGCAGAGGTAAGATTCTGTGCTTGCCAGAGTAGTACAGTGAATATCATTAAGACAGTACAACTTAGCTCCTATCACAAAAACAGTCTAATTTTAAGTCAAGGTTTTCAGACAATTACAAGATTTATGACTACCTTGCTGTGTCACTATAAAAATTTAAAAGTTAACTATGATGCAAAGTTGGCTGAAATGTGTTATTTGTTTGAGATTAGTGTGAACCTTAAAAATAAAAGTGCCTATTTTGAAAAATGATCATGACTCCTGTACCTTATACCAAGTAAAAAAAAAATACATTTAAAAAAAATACAAAAAGATAGTCTTGAATCATGGCTGCTGTGGTGTACACTATCAATTTAAGGGTAAGGTAAAAGGTAAAGGGTAAAAGCATGTGAACATCTTTTTTCATAATTTTGATTTCCTATCTGTAATAAAATTTAATTGAATATTGAAACACTCTCTCTCTCTCTATCTCTTAATAATGATGTGTTGTTGATATCTTATTTTGAAGGTCTAGGGATTTTCAAACTATTTTGGGCAAGAGACTGCTTTTCCAAAATGAAGTGATACTTCAAATCCCTATAGGCAAGTTGTAGATGATTCCAAAAGTGAGAAAAGTTTTTCCAACTCAAAGCAATGGACCAATGACTCTCCTTGAGTAGTTGATGAGCAGTGGTGTTCATTTCCCATCAGATGACCCGCTTGCTCATTTGCCTCCCTCTCACAATAAAACAAAACAAAACAAACAAACATTGACATAAGATTGATTTTTACTTGGACTGTGTATGAACTTTTTTCACTATGTTTATACCTAGTATATCTAGTTTTTTCCCAATATTTATCACTATCTTTAAAAAAAACAAAGTTATTAATACTATTGTGTGTTGTAAGACATTCTGCACCACATGGTATAAATCAAAAGTGTTTTTTTATTCAGACAGCGCCTTTTGGCTTAGGAGGGCAGTATAAACTCATCAAATTTGTTAAGATTTAAAAGCATCTTTATTTTCTGACTAAGGTATTCCTGGCATATTTCAATGTCCAACTAAAACATAGCCGGGTCAAAAATCTTTTCGTTGCATTGTTTCTGACCACTCTGTCACAATATTATTTGTCTTCTAAGAAATAAAAAAAAAAATGTGGTTGAACCTGCATGACTCATGCAATAAATAATTGTAATATAGTTTTTGAATGTTTAGTTAATCATGTAACCAACTACCTTTGCTCTGATATGTTAAAGAATGTTCTTAAATCTTGTATTCACCTTTTCTATGCTTAGTCATGATTCCATGTAAAATAGAAATCCTGTGAAAGTTGAAGTTTAAGTTATTTGTATGAAAAATACGAATGTTTGTTCTCGGGTCTTGGTTGTTTATTTATTTAAGTATGTATCTATCTATATCTATATAATAATATTTATCTGTTGCTTAGTACCCATAACACAAGCTTTGCTAAGCTTACTTTGGGACTAGGTCAATTGGTGTGAATTGTCCCGTGATATTTATTTTTATTTATTTATTTAAGTATGCTTAAGCATGTCTGCTTAGTAAATTGAACAGTCCTTAGGTAGTACAGTACTGGAGTATAAAATTTAAGGATAGATTTCTGAAAGTAAAAAAAGAGTACATATTTGAATGAAGAAAAAGCTAACTATAAAACACAATTACACAAGTGTACAATGATATGCATGCGTCAGCTATAAGTGGCCTGTGCATTATAAATAATAATATTAATAATTAAAATAATAAAACACAAGCTTTTTTATTCCAAAACTATATAATTTTTATTCCTTGGTTACCTATAGAATTGCAGTCAGTACAGTACCATTCAAAATCTCCCCTGTTCTACCTATCCCTACCACTGTATCCCCCCTGATAGAGATATGTGGAATATTTTTCCTTTCTTCTCCACTGGTATTGATAGATGGAAATAATAAGTCCACTTATCCCTCTAACATGTGGAATATTTTCCAACCATCCATACTAGCTGACCGTGTGGTAGGGACTTGTGGACTTTTTTCCAACCATCCATAATAGCTGACCGTGTGGTAGGGACTTGTGGACTTTTTTCCAACCATCCATACTAGCTGACCATTTGGTAGGGACTTGTGGATTTTTTTCCAACCATCCATTCTAAGTGCCCACCTGGTAGGGACTTGTGGATTTTTTTCCAACCATCCATACTAGCTGACCATGTGGTAGGGACTTGTGGAATATTTTCCAACCATTCATACTAGCTGACCGTGTGGTAGGGACTTGTGGACTTTTTTCCAACCATCCATACTAGCTGACCATTTGGTAGGGACTTGTGGATTTTTTTCCAACCATCCATTCTAAGTGCCCACCTGGTAGGGACTTGTGGATTTTTTTCCAACCATCTATACTATCTGGCTGTCAATAATAAATAAAAATAAAATAAAAAGCCTTTTTATTCCCCCTTTTTTACATATTTTGTAGAGAAGTGTCAGGGTTGCTTTGTTAGTGAATGGTTCTTAATACCTAGTGTTAGTATGGTTAGTTTCATTTTGTCAAGTCGAATATCTCTGTCATTTTGTATGATAATTCAAAGGATTTTTGACAAAATGGGTCTCAAATTAACGCTTGTGACCATACAGACAATTACAAAGAGATCAGGATGGCCAATGTTACAAAAATATGTAGAACAACCAACATTAAGGTTGTGGAGGTATACATATTTTTGTAATTTTGGCTGTGTCAATCTATATCCAATATCTTTGTAGTTTACTGTACCTAGGTAGGTACACTGATAAAATTTGTTTTAGAAAAAAATATTTATAACAAAAATTGAACCAACTGCAAAAAAACCATGAAAATAATTTTCTACCAGTCTGAAGTCGGTGCCTCAGCAGGAGTGGACCTATAGTCATCTACTTCACCTCATCATCATCATTTCAGCCGTAGGACGTCCACTGTTGGACATAGGCCTCCCCCATAGACCTCCGGTTGCCTCGGTTAGCAGCGGCTTGCATCCACCGTGAACCCGCGGCGTTAACCAGGTCATCCGTCCATCTCGTCGGTGGACGTCCTACGCTGCGCTTGCCAATCCGCGGCCTCCACTCGAGAACTTTTCGGCCCCAACGGCCATCTGTTTTCCGTGCTATATGGCCTGCCCATTGCCACTTCAATGAGCTAATTCGCTTGGCTATGTTGATGACCCTCGTTCTTCTATGTATCTCCTCATTTCTGATTTGATCCCGTAGACTACGTAGAGAAAACCCACGCATAGCTCTCCAAAGCTTTCATATATTCATATTCATATTCATATATTTATTCAAAAAAACAATACAAGTATTGTGTTTGAAATAACATAAATAAAAAATAGCATATACATGACAAAATTACAAAAAGCTTAACCTATATCGACACGTCATTCACGTCATTGCTGAGCAACTGAGCCTATTTAGAAGCCTTCTTCACCTACATACTATATATTGGCCTTCAACCACTCCTGCTGGCCTTCATCATCAGTTCCACTTCACCAAATTATGATTTTCAAGAGCAAATGCACAAGTTACTACTAAATATTTTCTTTCTTTCTTTGTTTCAAATTACCATAGGTGTCCCTACAATATTTGAAGAGTTCCCTCGATTTCCTTAGGATCCAAGCATCAGATCCTGATTTGGTGCTTATGGGACCTAATTGTAGGCATTCCTAGACGAACGAAAAAGACATTTTTCGAATCTGTTCATAAATGACGAAGTTCTGAGGTAACAAAAAAAACTTAAGAAAAACCGGCCAAGAGCGTGTCGGACACGCCCGAAAAAGGGTTCCGTAGCCATTACGAAAAAATTAAGTAAATTTCTAATGATTTCGTATTTTGTACGGAATATTCCAAGTTTAGGTATATTTTATACCTTAAGCTGCTATTTACTCTACTACTAATTCTCAAGAAAACTTAACCGTTTTAGTTTTCCTTGTAAGTTTGATATACTCACTACCATCCTGAATTTTTTCAAATTTTTCCACCCACCGGTTTAGATTTTAGAAGGGGGGAGGGGGACGCTCGATTTTAATGAAAATTTGCACTTTAAAGGAATATTTTGCAAACAAATCACTGAATCGAAAAATCGTTTTAGCAACCCCCTAATGATTTTAAAAGACCTATTCAACGATACCCCATACTACAAGGGTCGATGAGAAAAAAAAATCACTCCCACTTTACGTCTATGGAACTCTAATTTTATCGGCATAGTTTACATATATATATTATTATATTCGTGCAAAATTACAGTTATCTAGCATCGATAGTCCCTGAGCAAAGCCGCGGATGGACAGACAGACAGACATGGCGAAACTATGAGGGTTCCGTTTTTGCCATTTTGGCTATGGAACCCTAAAAATGGAGGTGTTATACACACATTAACATTTTCGACCACATTCACGACTTTCTAATTCAGCGTGGCTAATTAATTGTTATTTTATCACAACTCGCAATGTGAGCCTCTGTGGGATGTGGAGTAATGTCGTAATGACTACATTATTGCCTATTGTAGTTAGTGTAGTTAACTTTCTACCATCTTTCAACAGGTAAAATGTTTGATGTGTTGTTTTATACATTAGTGAAGAAATGTTGTTTTATCATTAATTCATTACTCGTTCATTTTAAAGTAGGTACTAAGTAGATAATGAAGTTCAGTGGGCTACATTTTTTTTTGGATAAATGGTGTAATTACAATTGGAAAAGTTATTACTTCACTTGCTACATATTATTTTCGTCAGACGTAATAATGTAGGCATTTTAATTAGAGGGTTACATCATAGGCGTTAATAGAACACGTTAATTATGTTGGTAATTCAAAGAAATACTGTGAATATTAGAATTTCAAACTTATTTGTAGTAACTACACGAGTGTGGGATTTACTGTACCTAATTTGAACAAACTTTCTCAAAGCGTGTAAAGCAATACACTATCCAAATGGTTCGGATTTCATTACAAAGTAAAAGGCAGAAGCGTCAGGTTACATTTACCTATCACCCAGGCTGTCTGTACTATACTAACACAACACACACTTTGACTTACTACTCCTTCACGCTAAAACGGATGATCGGATATGAAATTGAGTGTGTAGATAGTTGAACTTCTGGAATATCACATTGGCTACGTTCATGCTAAAACGTTGATCGGATTTGGATGAAATTATGGATAGTTGAACTTGGAATAGATAGGCTGGAATACATATTCTACGGGATCGATTAACCAACTTTAAATGCAACGCAATTTACAACGTCAATGTAATTTTTCGAAAATCTACGGGATTTTTGTATATGTTATTCTTTCACGCTGAAAAACGGCCAGACAGATTTTTTATAATATTTGGTACCTATGTAGATAGCTGGTTGTCTGGAACAACACATAGGCTACGTCATACATATCCCGATTTTCCCGATATTCCCACGAGCTCGGAATAAAATCCCTAAATTTCAAACGCTAGGATTAGAGAAATTTCAGTGCAGCGCAGCGCAGGTATAGGTGTAGGTGGTTGTATACGCAACGTTAATAATAATACATTGTGCATTAAGGGGCGTAAGAAGGGGATTACTAACGAGAGTCTATTAGAAGCCCGACGAGGCGGAGGGCTTTTAATGACCTGAGTTTGTAATCCCCTTACAGCCCGTGATACACAATGATTTTCATTACATTGCGAGGAAAAAAATGCAAAAAATTGAATTATTTTGTGTTCAAGACGGAAAACTACAAAATTCGAAAATCGAAGTTGGTATCGTACCGTCCCTCTGACTCTCGTATTAAATAATATTATTATTAGCGTCAGAAAAACGATATGAACTTAGATTTTCAAATTTCGTGGTAGCCCCCTTGATTGTCACTTTTTCAAGTCATCTACCATAGATAATACTAAGAACCGTGATTTGTTTAGAATTCGAATGTTCTTACGGCCAGATTATTCCAACATGGTAAAAAAATTATATTTACTAAAATTGTTGCAAAACAATTTGATATAAATTTAAAATATAAAAATAACGAAGTTTCATGAAGCGTGGCAAATTTTTATGGTGTAAAATTAGGTTATAGCAAAGTTTTAAAGATGTAAATAAAACGTTGGCTGACCTTAAACCTCTTTAGCCTAAAATGACGTACATACTAACTTTTTAAAACTAAAGTCATAACTCCCTTGGGGAGGAAAACTATACGTAAATTCATAATTCCCGCGGGAACAATTGAGGCCATTGTCCTATAGTATACAGGCATGGAATAACATCATTGACGAGCAAGTGTGATGAAAAATCCATTACCTATCAAATTTTTGGGAATTCAGTAAAATCTTGGAATTCCAATTCTACTTCCTGAATTAATGGTTTACACGTGCAAAACCGCAGGCAGTCTAGTTATATTATAACTCACTCTCACTATCTTCATGCTTTGAATTAGCACAGCTTTTGTCGTATTTAGTGGCAACATCTTGCCAAATATGTCGCGAAATTCTGGACATAATAAGTGCATGATGTTGATTGGTGCTTTCATACCCAAACCCAACCTACTTAGATAACACAATTGAACATCATTAGGAGTTGTAGGCATGGAAAGTTGTTTTTTTCCACTTCATTAAATAATGTTCTGCAATGCTAGTGTTTACCCGCGGCTTCGCACACGTAAATCGTTAAATCCAGTAGTTGAATTGAAATTTCTGGTTTTTTATAAATTCCCGTGGGTATTCCCGAAAATTAAATTGTGGTTTTCATTAACATTACATTAAAAACAATCGTGTCAAATTTCATGACTCTACCCAGCGGTTGTTGTTTCGAGATTTTATCCCTATCCCGTGGGAATATCGGAATAAATTAAGTCATTTCTAATCATGGCTTTAAGAAGACTGTATGGATATGGTTAAGTAAGATGGATTATGACGAGACTGAAAACCTCCTATCTAGGAGCCTTTCTGCGCCCTGAATTTAGCACACACACACACACACACACACACACACACACACACACACACGCACGCACGCACACACGCACATAAGCACGCACGCACACACGCACATACACACACACACACACACACACACACACACGAACACACACACACGCACGCACGCACACACACGCGCACGCACGCAATATGATGTACGTACAAGTGGTGGTGATGGTTAATTTGTCCTAATGGTCTTCTTTTTTTTTTTTTCCAAATTGATAGTCTGTTTGTTCTTAACAATGAATCTATGTTCATGATAATGGTATCTACTGGAGACTGTAACACAGTGAAAACTACCACAGTCTAGGGTTCATATTATAATTATACATGTGTTTTGAACAATAAAGATTTATTATTATTATTATTATTATTATTATGAGCGTACCTATAACTATGCTATGTATTAGCTATCTATAGCTATACTATGTATTAGCGTAAGTAACTTACTAATTAATTGCACTAAGAACTGGCTGCACTATGTAATAAATGTATTTTGCTATTTTTTAATACATTTAGGGGCTGTTTCACCATCCCTTGATTAATGTTAGCTGACGGTTAAATGTGTTGCCGTCTCTATTTGTTTTGTTCGAATAGGCGGAGACGGCATCACATTTAACCGTCAGTTAACACTAATCAATGGATGGTGAAACAGCCCCTTAATGATTTCTCAAAATCTGTCATTACATAGTTATATCGTCACTACTTTGCAAAATGACGTATCTCAAATCAATACATCAAAAAGATTGACCCATGAAATATTGTTCATTCATAAAGTTCACTCAGAGAACTTATCGAGCTAGAGATACGAGTATTTTTAAAAGTAGTGACAATATATTTGTTTATTTATAATGTACCTAACTAGGGTTTGGAAAAACACTCATCATTTTGAAAACCTAACCCTGTTTCTTTCATGCAATTATTTATGAAATTTAATGCATATCCTGAATCATTTCCTGAAGTACATATCGTCACTATTTATAAAAAAACACGTACCTAAAAATAGATAATTGTTCCGAGTGCACTTTATGAACAATTTATCAAGGTCACTCAAGGTTAAATTTTGTTGACATATTGATTTTAGATACGAGATTTTTTTCAAAGTAGTGACGATATCTATTTAATTTTGGTTGGTTTTGAGTGAATATCGAGCAGGCATTAGAAATTTGATAGTTTCCTTAATAAAAAATATTCTATTCGGTCCAGGTCCAGAGTATCAAAAAATGTTGGAAATAATGGAAATAACTGTACTTATTTTTTCTTCGGTCGATCAAACAAAAAATTACAAAGATGAAGCACGTCAACATTCAGGAGTTGAAAAACCCTCGACATTGTCATTTCAAAATTCAATGTTTCAAACACGGCTGGACCGATTTTTATCAATAATAGCTAAGAACCACCAAAAGGAAACTCGCTTTCACGTAAAAAAACCGCATCGAAATTGATCCATCCGTTTGAGAGCTATGATGCCACAGACAGACAGACTTTACCGTCATACTTACTTATTACACCCCTATTTTTGCGTCGGGGGATAATTACATAAGCATAAAGTCCATCTGTTTGAGATATTTTAGTTGAAACAATGATAGGTTATTTATTAATTAACATATTTGCCCAACCGCACCGTAAGTAAACCTCTTTCCTCTAGCCAGTTACAAGGATGTCGGTTTTGGTTTCCTCATTTCTTTCCGCGCAACACAACATAGTAATAATGTAGTTAATTAATAATAAAAAACTGATATTGATAGCAAATAATATCCGTTGTATCCTTACTTCCTTACTAATATTATAATTGAGAAAGTAACTCTGCTGTTCTGTGCATCTATCTATATGTCTGTTATCTCTTTGCGCTTAAATTGCTGAACCGATTTAGATGAAATGTGGTATTGAGATAGTTTGAGATCCAGGAAAGGAAATAGGATAGTTTTTTTCCGAAAAATTGCATACCTAGTTTCTTCGGGATAGCAATTAACGAATTCTTTACTGATTGAACTCGCTAGCAAGAGCTCGTATTAAATATAATATATCACGGTCTAATCTAGTTGGCAAGTGTGTGGTTGGAAGATTTAAAGTTCAATGGGTGAAAACTGGCTAATTTCTAGAACTAATGGTGCTCTTAAAGTCATAAATAATAAATTCTTGCTTTTGACAAGTTACAACGGCCACACATTCGAGAATCAAGCTGTCTTCTAGGGTATATGAGAATTCTCATCGCTTTAGTAGTCCTAGTAGTTAATTTGAACGTTTGATATTTTACAAAAAGAAAATATCGTATCGTAAATAAAAATTATCGTAAATATTGTACACGTGTATAAATAAAATAGTTCGAAGATTGCCTAACTTTCAACACTTCACGCTGTCTATTTATCCAAGATCATATTCTGCTCTACGCTGTCCAGAATACGATAATTGAGTATATTTTGGTCAATTTCATAGGTTCGTTTCAATCAAGAGTATTCAGACTAATCAGAGCATGTAATTAGATTGTACGTCCATTGTTGTTTAATCGATTATAGGTATCTGACGTGTCTCCAGAAAAGCAGTATGTATTCCAGAAAAATTAAAGAATTTTCTGGCGTAATTCCAACACTGCAGGTTATTGTAAGTTCCAAAACTGCTGATGCTGGCCTGTCTCCAGTGTATTTAGCTCCTGCAATCCAAATGGTACAGTTACCTATATATCTGCTTAACGAATCGTTTATTCCGGTAAAAACCATGGATGTTCGACCGATTCATTTAGTTTAGGTATCCTGTCATTGTAAATCATTTCATTTCATTACCGGTATAAAGTATTCGGGAAATGTATATTTACGAAAGGCCGGATTTAAATGACTTTAAAGTTTAAATGCAAGGGTGATTGTACGAAGCGTGATACCGTTAGTCGCAATCGCGTCTGTTTCGTAAGCGCGCAACAGTTAGTTCTGCAGGCCGAGTGTAAATCTGTAGATAGCGAGAATAGGCGGAAATGCGTTGTACTTATAAGCAGCAAGGGCGCGCCATCGATCCCGCGGTGGTCCGACCCTGACCCCGGGAGCTCCCGCCGGCGCCGGGACTCCGGCACAGCCGCCGAGGGCTCGCTCCGCTGACGTCAGTGCCGCCGCCCACCTTCACAACAATCACGACGCACTCCATCCGCCCACCGACCGCCCCCCGCGGTGCATCTCGCATTCATCGCTAATTTAATTACATTACGTTACTACAATAGGCATATTCGTATTTCGTTCGGCGGCATACGCCGATGTCATTCTAACGTGAGTAAGCAGAGATAACGACTGACATAGTCATTGTTAGCTGATATGCCCGTCTTTGGATGGACGTATATATTAATATGCAACAGATAGTTCCGGCAATGAAAAAGTGACGACGCGTTGAGTAATGATGAGATATTAATTATTAATTAATTAGTTCTTGTGAAAGTATTTTTGAAGTAGTTTTATATGATGTTATTATTATTAACTCAATTAATTTTCGCGATACCAGACCAATTAGCCGCTAAGTAAATTGAAACACCCTTGTCTAGAACCAGCGCGTGCGAAGGAACCACTGTCTGAATACAAAAGCAAATTGAGTTTTCCCTCGATCGATGGTTTTTAGATTAGTACTTGTTGGTTACGGGTAAAATTATGTATTTTGTATGTGATTAAACATAATATACGATTTACCCAAAGTACCTAGTTGATAATTTTAGCATTAATGTTATAGTTATATCTTTAGATGAGCACTTCTTGTTAACCTACTTCAAAAAAGGAGATTATCAATTCGGTTGTATATATATATTTTTTAATGTTTGTTACCTCAGAACTCCGTCATTTATGAACTGATTTGATTTTTTTTTTGCGTTCGTCTGGGAATGTGTTCAATTAGGTCCCATAAGCACCAAATCAGGATCTGATGATTGGATCTTAAGGAAATTGAGGGAACTGTTCAAATTTTGTAGGGACACCTATATTAAATTGGATATATTTAGAAGTAACTCGTGCATT
The DNA here is from genome assembly GCF_025370935.1 of Choristoneura fumiferana. Classification (NCBI taxonomy): domain Eukaryota; kingdom Metazoa; phylum Arthropoda; class Insecta; order Lepidoptera; family Tortricidae; genus Choristoneura; species Choristoneura fumiferana. Next base: position 11,346,365 of record NC_133480.1, read on the forward strand.
TGCTCTTAAAAATCATCATTTGGTGAAGTGGAACTGATGACGAAGACCACAGTAGACCATCGGAGCTACTACTAAATAACAAGTATTTCACGGGTTGAAGTTTAATTACTTTGACACAGTTGCTAAGCAGTTTATGCTCCTCGTAATGCATATGTTAAAACGGGTGGTGAAGCACCATAGGTCGACTCCTCAATAATGAACGGCTCTGCTTCGGAAAAAGCAATCTTTTGTAGAAGGTGACGAGCAGTTCATATTAAACTATTGTATCTTAGATTATTAACACTAAAAAGAGTAAAAATAATAATATATAACAAAAAATTTAACCGACTACACAAAACCATGAAAATAATTTTCTTCCAGTCTGAAGTCGGTCGGTGCCTCAGCACGAGCCAGGAGGAGTGATTGAAGCCCAAAATAAAGTGCGTAGGTGAGGTAAATGGCTATAGGTCCACTCCTGCTGGTTCGTGCTGAGGCACCGACCGACTTCAGACTGGTAGAAAATTATTTTCATGGTTTTTTGTAGTCGGTTAAATTTTTTGTTATATATTTTTTTATTTACTATTTATTTATAACGCGGGCAAACAATTTATCTAATTATTCTAACGAATATTTCACGCGCAAAAAATCAGTAATTTCGATAGCTCTGTTATTATCAATCAGCATGGTGGTTCAGCGGTATAATGGTTGGACTTGTAAACTGGAGGAGAGTTCAAATCTAGGTCGGACGTGACTTAGTTTTTTTTTTACTTTTCTTTCTATTTTTTATATTTTTTTAGTTCACGATTTGCTTGTAAAGCTTTACTTAAATAAAAAATCCCTTGTTGTTCGTTTCTCGCAATCAGAGCCGATACTTAATGGATGCAATTTTACAACTTTTCTGCGCTCCTAATTCTCTGCGTTTTAATTATTGCGTCATTTATTGTTAATTGGTAAACGTGTCTTAAAATGAATCATGATTCTTTCAGCAGACCATTGGACTTTACAGGACTTGTTAATTGTGATTGACAAAATCGCTTCCATACGTTTTGGTCAGTGTTTAAAATGTACGGCATCAAATTCTTGACTACCTAAATACATCTCGAATCAAAAATTCAGATTTTTCGGTGATACTGTTCTCCCAAGAGCGCTTCGTCGTTTGCGCTGCAGGAAAAGAGACAGTGTGTCTCGCAACTCGTCAGCAGTTCGGGATTTTTGGCATGTGTCCACACAACGTGGCGTGAATTTATGACCTCCATGCGGGAGGCAGCGGTGACGACCGGCGCGTTATCTTGAACCGCTAATTATGCCGGCCGCGTCGCTGCCCGGCCCGACCGAAACCACGACTATCGCGAAACAAAACCCGACACAACTGAATCCACCTATTCTATTCGCTTGTAAATATTGATAAATTCCTCGTTATGTAACATTCTCTTATCGAGTGAAATTTTTAACGCTCTATTTGTCTTTCTATACAACGCGTAATGTTTCGTTACACCGACCAATGTTTGAGGCTTTCGTGTGGCACTTTGTGTCGGGGTGCGGGTGATATTCCGTTAATGCGACATTTTTTAGGAAATGGGCCCGGCGGGTAAGTGGCGTGACTATCGGCATCGACGTGCTGAGCTGACCCAAGGTGAACAATTGAACATTCCGCTGACATATTTTTGCTGGGCCCAGTATTATTTCATGACCTTGGATAGACCGATTCAGCATCCATTCGGCTGGAAAATTACACAATTTTCCAGCCCAATTAGGTATCTCGCGTAATTTAAGTTTTTCTCATCACGTTTTACGAATAAATTTTTGCTTCGAGTGTAGTATTAAAGTAATACTGAACTTGTTGATTGTGACATTACTGACCGAAAGCGCCTTGCTCGCGCATTGAAGTCCATTTGATAAGAGAGGCCGTTAATAACTTTCTAACCTTGACATTATTGTAACTGCTGTTTTGTTTTATTAATTACTTATTTACGGGATCTATATTTTCTGTCACTTAAATTTAGATTTGTCACTAAACTGCGATACCCTAATTATTATATATATCCCTAAGAAATATATTGATCATCAAATTAATCAAATCTGTCTCTAAGTATGAGTCAGTTTAATATAAACCTGTATCCTAAATTAGTTTGATCATCAAAGTTCGATCACCAAAATAATAGATCTAATAAATAGATCAATCGTACAGTATCCCGATCTGAAACCTGCTTGTTCCCTGGGTTGTTGTTCATCCAGTGTTTTGGCGATATCTCAATTCAAAGATTTTAACGCGAACGCGATCGAGACGTATTTTGTACCGAAAACTTACACTAAATACGTCTCTATCGCGTTCGCGTTAAAATCTCAATTTGTATGGAAACATGAACATTGCAAACGTTCCGCTAGAGGCGCTGTTCGTGTTTTCATATAAATTGAGATTTTAACGCGAACGCGATCGAAACGTATTTTGTAGCCGAAAAGTTACACTAAAGGCACTGGGCTTTATAACTTCTTAGCCCTGCCCTATGTTTTCAAATACCTTATACCTTTATTCAAACTATTTACCAAGATTAATGATGAAACGGTATGAGTAAAAAAAAAAAAACAAAAAAACTTGAGTTTAATTATGTTGACTTAGAAGTTAGAGATTTTCACTGCTCCATGTAGCAGACCTGACTGCTTGATAATTATTATATACCTCCAAGTGTTCCTTATAAAAAGGTTTTTGGCAGGTGGACAGACAACAACGTAATCCTATAAATAAGGGTTCCGTTTTTGTCGACTGAGGTATGGAACCGTAAAAATACCGGGAAAGATAATTTTGGGTAATTGATCTATACAGTCATTTTTTGTATACTTACCTTATCACAATGTCTAGTGTTGGCAATGGCAATTATTAAATAAATGAGATAGTTTATTATTATTAAGTATTAATTATTTTCACAAGAGACGTCAATAATTACATAGGTTCATAATGTCATCGTAATGCCATTAGTTTCTTAATACTGGTTCTCTACTAATTATTGTTAAATTTATAAATGTCTGTTTCAATCCAAAGTAACTTATTCTGTTATATGCTATCGTTGACTACGGTGGTGACACCGCGTCACCGCGGCTTGGCGTGAGCGATTGCATTATTTAGATACTCTCCCTAAGTATATTTTTAATTCGTCTGTCTGTATATTTATTTAATATGCTTATTTTTATTCGAACAAACCCGAAATGGAGAAAGGTAAATTTATACTATTTATAATACATATAGAACATGTGATGTATGTGTATATGAACATGTGAAATAGTTGCTTACTGATCTCGAGATTCGAATTTATCTGTACGAACATTAAGGGGGTCCCATGCCCCAATGACCTTCGATCTGAATTCCTTAGTTTTCTAATGTTTTTTGTAGCATATTATATTAACAACAACGGCTTTAAGCAATATAGTGTCCCATATTTACTTCAAAGTTCATTGTCTTCGAGATATTTGGCATCAAATTTGAACAATTTTAGGCCAAAAAACTGGTTTTCTGGCCATAACTTTTGTGTTAATTAGTTTCAAATGAAAACCCTAGACACGTTTTTAGAGACGTCTAAGACGTGTTCGATCTTTCACGTCAATAGAGATACGAAATAAGTGTTTTTTTAGACAATGTTTAAAAAAAGTCATACAAAATTAAGTATTCATTTTTTTTTAATCCGGTAGACAAAAATGGATATAAAAGATTGCAGAACCGGTAGCCATTTGACTTATAATTCTATCTGTAGTGCAAAAGTAGGAGATACGATTCAAAACTTGTCAAAAATCGATGAAAACCTCTTGTAGCCCCTTAATGGCGGAAAGGCGGAATGTTCCTTTCCAGAAATTTTGCCAAATTTTTTAACTCGTCCGCTAAGTCAAGTACCTACTCTTGTACTGAATACCATTTCTTTACCCCCGAATAAAAGTTAGTGTCTGTGTTGGTTGTGATGTGAACCAGTCATGGAATTTTAAATGGTTAATTTGGTTGTTGCAGAACAACAAGCACGTGGAGACTCTGGACGACGGACAGCTTCGCGCTCTGCTGGATGAGGCCATCACCTACAAGTGTCCGAAGGATCGTGAGGGCAAGAGCAGCCTGTTCAAGGTACATACGTTAGACTCATCGCTTCATGCTGGCTTAGGGCCTCCGCTAAGTCACGCATGTGCACGGCTTGACGTCTGCGCGAATCGCGCGATGTTCTCTTTCAATAGGTTTCAATAGAGTAAGAGACCCGCCTGCCACAGCGCTTCTCATTTTTAAATTTTAAATTTTTTTTTTTTTATACCACGAAGTGCAAAACTCAAACTTCGTATGTTGCCGTCCCGCTGACGCTTTGTCATTTAATACGCGAGTGAAAGGGACGGTGCGATACGAACTTCGATTTTAGAGTTTCGTAGTAGTCCATCAGATCAGCCGGCCAAATTGTATTAATTCCTGTTCCTCTTTCTCTTTCTAGCATATAATTTTGAAGACGCGTTCTATGGCAATGGCAGTCTTGTCAAATCAAATATCATTAGATGGCCGGATAGCCTGATGAAGCCGGAAGCGCGACCGGTGTGTTCCGCGTTTTGGTGACAGTCGCTGACGCGGATTGTTACCTTTAGTCCGATCTAACTCTCTGGCCAGGCCTGTCCGTGTGTAGCCAACATTACAGAACATTCTTGAAAACCGGGCTTCGTCATCTTTAAGTATTTAAGTTGATTGCGAAGTTCATTAAAATAACGTGCTTTATAGATCCTGACAATATAATTAGTGATTAAACGAACTTACCTGTAAGTGAAGTTCGATCACAATTATATGATCGACTTCCTTCGAAGCAATTAGGTTACAATTTGTAGCTGGTATCCCACGCTATAGCCTTGCACGGACATTTAAAAGGAAGATAAAAAAAACTATTGATCTGGCAACACTATCCATCGTCTTGTCCGGTCTGATGCCATATTTCTCTCATTCAGTATGGAGTGCTGAATTATTATTATTTATTTTTTGGGTATTGGGTTCTTTTTTACTATAATAGAGAGGGTGGGTTATTAGTAATTGCTTCGAAGGAAGTCGATCATATAATTGTAATCGAACTTCACTTACAGGTAAGTTCGTTTAATCACTAATTATATTTCTCGACTTCCTTCTTCGCCATTAGGTTTACAATTTGTAGGATGTTCAGAGTTTTAATTAGAATGCAATTACAATAACAAAATAAATAGAAGCATGATCAGTTTAGATTACTTTTATTCGTATTTGTTCTACATTATAATATCATTCTTTCAATATAAAAAGAAGAGAAAAAAAATTCAAAAACGTAATCATGGGTATGTATGAGACATAGTAAGTTAGGACTTAATTATTACATAAAAGAATAAGTCTAGCGAACTGGTTCGGATCATTTACTATCTCCTTATTATAAAACTTTGCGAAAACTGACGATGCCTCACTGCAGCCGGCAGTTTTCTTATAGGTCTCAATATTGACCCCAAGTCTGTTGGCAGTGGAAGTGGCCGCGTGGCGAGCGCTGTGCGCGCTGACCACGCTTGTATCAATGCCACTGCTTTGAAGGGTTTCTTTTACCCAGTGGCTCAAGCGTTGACAAGAATTTTTTTAAAATGGAGACGGGCAAGGCAACTAATGAAAAGAAAGATTTGGTTTATTTGTCGTAAACGTTTTGTTTTTTCCATGTAACACACTAGGCTCCTGGCTGGGCAAATCTCAGGCCTTTCATCAAAGAAAGGGAGTTTGAGCACAGGTCGTGAAGAATTAACCCTTGACGTTTTTATCAAATCTGGGATTTTTATAATATTCTCCTCACTACCATATACATGTACAGTCGCGGCCCACTAATTAAGAACAGCCTTACTATTATATATACTTTTTATAAAACTGCTAAGTTGTATTTTAATATTGAAATTTTTATTTATATTGTTTAACTATTACTTAATTTAAGTATATATGAAGTTGATTAAAAGAAGTTTTAACAGCAAAAAAAATATAGATAATAATAAAAAAAGACATTTGAAATTAACTTATCCCATGACATAGAAAAATAATCTGGCACACTAATTAAGCACGGAAACGAAAACACATGAATAACAAAGGACATTGCTGAAGTTATGTTAATATTTGCTAGGGTATCCCTTATTCTGAAGCCGTGGTGGCCTAGTGGTTCGACCTATTGCCTCTCAAGCAGAGGGTCGTGGGTTCGAACCCCGGCTCGCACCTCTGAGTTTTTCGAAATTCATGTGCGGAATTATATTTGAAATTTACCACGAGCTTTGCAGTGAAGGAAAACATCGTGAGGAAACCTGCACAAACCTGCGAAGCGATTCAATGGTGCGTGCGAAGTTCCCAATCCGCACTGGGCCCGCGTGGGAACTATGGCCCAAGCCCTCTTGTTCTCAGAGTAGGCCTGTGCCCAGCAGTGGGACGTATATAGGCTGGGATGATGAAAAAAAAATCCCTTATTCTGTAGCACTGCTAGACATCTTTTCCTCATAGACTCCACTAGGGCTCTGCATCTTTCTACAGGTATAGATCTCCATGCTTCAAGTGTCGCCTCATAAAGTTCGTTTACATTTCTAATATTTTCATTGGCTAGAAAAAAAAATTGACGTCGTTCCAAAGGTTCTCTGTAGGGTTGAGATCTGGACTGCAGGAGGGCGAAGTCATTACAGAAACAGAATTACGATGGAACCAGTCCTTTACAGATTACGCAGTGTGTTTGGGGTCGTCTTGTTGAAATTCCCAAACAATTGGTAAATTTTCTTCAGCGTATGGCATTATGGTGCTCTCCAAAATGTCTCTGTACACATGATCAGTCATAATACCGTCAATTCGCACCAATGGTCCCACGCCATGCCAAGAAAAACAACCCCATAATTTAATATTCCCTCCGCCATATTTCACTGTTACAGTAGTGTACTTGGGATTAAATGCCGTATTTGGTGGTCGGCGTACGTAGATATGAGCGTCAGATCCTATTCTATTTATTTTAGTTTCATCAGACCATAACACGTGCTTCCACTGAGTCAAAATCCAGTCTTTGTGTTCTTTTGCAAATTTAACCCTTGCAGCTCTGTTTTTCTTGTTGACTAATAGTTTCTTGCGAGCTATCCTACCAAATAAATTCGCTTCGTTCAATCGTTTCCTTATAATAGTACAAGCTGCCAGACCAGATTGTTCTAACAAAAGTATTTTGCTAGTACCTGTATTCATGATAAATCTTTAAGTAACATTCATTATTTTTATTGTGCTTAAATTTGCAAATTATAGTTGTCTGTTCTGTATCGAGTTATGTAAATGTGTTTGTCCTAAATTAGTGGGCCACGACTGTATGTTATTCAACGAAAGGGTTTGAACCCTGTGAGCAGTTACCAATGCCAACAAAGTAACAGTTTTTCTTTAGCCATTTTTGTGCTAAATAGGTTAGAACCACATTGGGGTTCCATGTTAAACTACCTCTATACTTTGGAGCAGTGAGTCTTAGTCTATACACGCCCTTCATGAACCGTTGTATTTTAGGGTCGCTTACAATAGAACCTAAGTGATAAAGCTGATTTATATGAATTAATTGTACCATATTTTGCACCTTTATCGAAGGTTATGGTTAAAAAATCTATAATCGTAACAACTGACGAACTGAAATAATCACACTTGTTCTTATTGCAAAATTCTATCCATCATCAAATGCAAACATCGTACTGCTTATATAATTGTGTTCTCTGCAAGCGATGCTAACATGATATCTACGGACCTACCTAGATGACATTGATTGTTTTAATAGCGCTTGCCGGATAATTTGACGGCAACCAGGATAAGTCTTGTGTAGACTGTGGGCTGATCTGAAAGGAGATGACAAAAGATTTATATTGGGCCCGAAATGTAGGGATTCAGAAATCGACAACTTTTTAAGCAAAGGGAACCAAGGTTGTGTCGGCCAATATGGCACGACTACTATACCTTCGGCTTCATCGGATATAATTTTTTGTAACATTTTTAATATTACTGAAAATGGTGGAAAGGCGTAAAAGAACATTTTTGACCACGAAATTGTAGGTAAACGCATCAAAACCCATGCGTCAGGATGGTTCTTCCACGAAATATATACGGTACACTTTGTATTTGCGCGACTAGCAAATAAGTCGATATCCGCTATGCCGAAGTGATTGTCAATTTTTTGGTACGCAATGTCACTCAACTCCCATTCAGTGTCGGTAAACTTTTTTCGCGATTTCATAAATAACAGCTTCGTAATTGTCTTTGGTATTTATATAAGAGGCAAAAACCGTTATTTTTCGCCTTTCGCACCAGTCTCATATTTCGCGAGATATTATATTATTGAAATGTTGATACTTTATACTACCCATCCTATTAATGCATGATATTGCCATAATATTATCAATTCTCAGCAAGATTTCGCAATCGTACATTTTTTCGGCAAATATTTTTAATGCGAAAAAAGCTGCTTTTAGCTCTGCATTAATATGTGAATTGACTTCATCTTGTTTCCGAAAACCCGAGGCTTCTTCTCCATTGCAGAAGGCGCCCCAACCGCTCCTCCCAGATGCATCGGAAAATATTTCTTTCTTGAAATCATTAAACCAAAATGAATTGTAACTATTAATGATGTTATCTAAGCACCAAGTTAAGTCACTCTTTAAATTTTTCGGAATATTTCTTTTTTGTTCAAAATCATCATTATTCAATAGACAGATATTAATAGCGTTCTAACTGCTTGGGTACAAGAAAAACACTTGAAAGGAATTCGTCTTTAGTGTGAGAACATTCTGATGGCATAATTAAGTAAAGACTGTGTACTTAATGGTACAAAAATCGACATGTTCTTGTTTGGATTTAGGGTGCACAACTGGTATACTGTAATCAACGGGGGTAGTCACAAAAATAATCTAGTAACCTTGTATCCAGGTTAGAATAACAGGATCGTCAGTAACGAGCCGCCAGTAAATTCTTGAGACGAGCGCAGTGTCGTACCTCTGGTTCTAGCGCCGCGTGCTAAACGGTTTGGTCGGTTTTTATTTTTGTTAAAATTATTTTTATTAATAACATTAAAATTTGTCGCCTGCTTTAAATCGGTTGCGGAGCGTTTGATAGACTTAGCGGATTTTACATTCTCGGAAACATTGCTACCAAACAAAAATGTATCTCTATTTGTTTCCAAGTGTTTCCTTTATGTCGCTATTAATGGCTGACATTGCAAAGCCTCGCCGAGTTCTCGTGTTGCTGTGGTGACTATCGCACAAAATGCGACAAGCATCACTGAGAGGTTTAAGAATATTTGTCGTTGCCGTCTTCTTATTAATAATTACTTCTATCGCCTGAGAGAGGGCAGCTAATGCGATGCCAATTTGATTTTGTTTTGCGATTGCGAACGAAGAAGCATCTCGCTTGACCATAGCATCTGACAGAGCCGCCTTCACCTCGGGGTTTAGGACTGGTGCGAGCAAAAGGTCACAGTTAGTGGGGATTAAGTATTCCTTCATTAATTTATCTATAACTTCCTTAGGAAGGCCTTTAGCTAATATTTCTTGCCACCTCGATGCTATATCTTTATGAATAGCTTTCCCTAAAACGTTCTCGGGCAAAATTTTCTTATTTTTCTTTTATTGCCGTATTTGAATCACTTTTTCGTTTTCTTTTCGCCATTGGCGAGATCGAAAAATAAGAACAATTTTTAAAATATGAAGGTAGTTTTTCTTACTACCGGACACGTGCGAAGGCTGCAGCTGCAGCACGGAAAAACAGAATGAGAGAAATATGGCAGCACACCGGACAAGACGATGGATAGTGTTGCCAGATCAATAGTTTTATTTACCCTTCCTTTTAAATGTCCGTGCAAGTTACAAATTGTAAACCTAATTGCGAAGAAGGAAGTCGAGAAATATAATTTAATTTTGTGTTAAACTAGTCTGTTATCTTGGTAATAAAAACTACTTTAGCAAACGCTGAGGTTACGAAAGGTTAAGGTGGTTATCACGCTATTTTAGCTAAATGCGTTGGCTAGCGTACACGGCGGCTTAACTTGTTATTGTGCAAGTGCTTCGTTATCTATATCTTTTCGGTTAGCTCGGGTACGGTGACATTTGCTTTTTTCCATTCCACGCCATGAATGTTTCAGGCCAATATTTTATAAAAAACATACTTGTCTTGAAAGCACAAAAAAATATATATCTCCAAGTAGCTTCAAATATTTCGTAATAATAAACACAAATCACTTAAAAATATAATATTTTGTTGTAAAACATAATAATAACAATAATAATTCCTTTTATTGCAGGCACACCCATAAATTTCAAAAGAAAAGAAAGTAATATTAATCTAGTAGTACATACGTCATTAAACAAAAGTTTTCATCACACTTGCTCGTCAATAATGTTATTCCATGCCTGTATACTAAATGACAGTGGGCCCAATTGTTCCCGTGGGAATTATGGATTTGCGTACCTATCGTTTTTCTTCTCAAGGGAGTTAATTACGTCTTTAGTTTTAAACAGTAAGTAGGTACGTCATTTCAGACTAAAAAGGTTTCAAGTCAGCCAACGTTTTATTTACATTTTTTAAACTTAGCTGTAGCCCAATTTACATCATAAAAAATTTCCACGTTTCATGAAACTTCATTTTTTTGTATATTTTTAAATATCAAATTGTTTTGCAATAATTTTAGTACCTAAATATTTTTTAGCAAATTGGAATAAATCTGGCCGTAAGACCATTAAAATTGTAAACAAAAAACAGTTCTTAGCATTATCTATGGTAGACGACTCAAAAAAGTGTCAATCAGGGGGCTACTAAGAAATTCGAAAATCGAAGTTCGTATCGCTTTGCTGATGCTAATATTATTTAATACGAGAGTGAGAGGGACGGTACGATACGATACGAACTTCGATTTTCGAATTTTGTAGTAGCCCCCTGTATTGGCGGGTATTCACTATTTTATTCAGTTGTTTTCTTAGCGTCCTTCTTTTGCCGAGCTGTTAAGTGACACAAAATAATTTAACTTTTTGCATTTTTTTCCTCTTAAATATGTATGTGATGAAAATCATTGTGTGTATCACGGGATTCACGGGCCGTAAGGGGATTACAAACTCGTCATTATAAGCCGGCGTAAAGGCGTCGGGCTTCTAATAGGCTCTCGTTAGTAATCCCCTTCTTACGCCCCTTAATGCACAATGTACTATTCCCCAAGTTGCAGATCTGTACGCGCGTGGTGGGGCGTGTGTTTTCAGGAGCTCCTCGAGGAAGTGGAGCAGGACGAGCAGGCGTGCGAGGCGGCGGCGCGGCTGCCGGGGCGGGTGCGGCGCGCGGCCCGCGGCCGGCGCGCGCTCGCGCACTCCAACAGCCTGCAGGACCTCGTGGCCGCGCTGGCCGCAGAGCCCGCGCCGCGCCGCCGCCACCACGCGCCCGTCTCCGCGCGCGCGCTGCACGGCGGGAGCCTGCCCTCCGGCGTCGACACATGTAACTAACTACCAGTGTTTACAGCGCCCCGCCCCGCGGCATACAACGCTTTAATATTAGATCCAACAGTTAAATTGAAATTCCGGGATTTTACTAAAATCCCGTATTCACAAATTTACGTCGTGGACTTTATTGGCGTTGCATTATAAAAACAGTGGCAAATTTCATGACTCTTATCTTAACCCACTGGTTGAAATTTCAAGATTTTATTTTATCCCTATCCCGTGGAAATGTCGGGATAAAAAGTAGCCTATGTGTTATTCCAGATGTCCAGCTATCTACATACAAAATTTCATCAAAAATACGTCCAGCCGTTTTAGCTTGACACACACACGCACACAAGCACACTTTTATTACTTTTAAAGTGCGTTCATAATTTTTTACCTAGTTTCTGCACGTTACAGCGGCCTGTAGCTCAAGTAAAGTAAAATTGATCAAACCGCATGGTATTGCTTATTGTTCCAGCGTTCCTTCTGAGCGAAGAGCCGATGCGGGGCGCCGGCGGGGCCACCCTAGGCGCGGGCGCGGGCGCGGAGTACGTGGCGACGGTGCGCTGCGTGAACCCGTCGCCGCTGGCCGAGCGCCGCGTCTCGGCCTCCGACGCCGGAGCGCACCCGCCCATCGACACTGACAACACCGCCAGGTACGCTTCATTGCTAGCCGCAGCCGTCTCTAAGGCCTCAGGCCGTGTTGACTAACACGGTGACGTTCGCGATCGCATTCACCATCTCTTTCTACCCTCGTCTTATATGATGTGACAGAAAAAAGGGCAAACGAATCGCAAGATTCCAATAATGTTATGCCGGGTCTCCACTGAGCGAGCGGAGTAAGCGCATGTGGCATGATTTTGTTAGACACAGGGCTTAAATTCGCACCGAAAATGGCTGCCGCGCGAGGCTGCTCGCTCAGTGGAGACCCGGCTTTAGACTATAAGGTTTCAGTTCTCTGTTAACTGTTTTTCCAGGCCCGGCCTATTTTAGACATAGGTAACTAGTGAGTTTAGGAAGAGTTTATTTCATCTATTAAAACACGGGGTTAAAATATTTAATATCATGTTATAACATGTAGTAACACAGCTCACATGAACTTTACGCCTCTAGAAATTCAAGCATATTTTCTTAAAGCTGTATAAATTGATGTATTAAAATGCCATAACTTAGTATTTGTTTTCCGTAAGAGTTTCAGTTTAAAGTTACACTCGAACTGCGATCAAAACTAAAAGTCGAAATTCAATGTCAATAAATCGTTCTAAAATTCTAACCGCAAGCACAAAGAGTGGCAGTGGATCGACGCGGAAACCGAATTTATAATCGGCAAAAGCTCCATTTGTATTTGCCCCGGCCGATTTCAGCGGATAAATACGACTCGTTATCACTTCCGCGTCGCTTTCGATACCGCATCTGTGTGCTGGCTGGTTGAAGAAACCGTTGTCTGAGCTTAGCGTCCCCCGCAGACGGAGCAAACCGGCGTTCCCGATGACGTACACGGCGCGCGCCACGCTGGAGATCGGCAGCGGCAGCGTGGGCTCGGGCCGCGCGGTCACCACCACCACCGCCTCCAACCAGGTGCGTACCCCCCCCACTCTCGGCCGCCGCGAAGGTAAGCGACCACCACCGCGCGGCCCGCACCACACTCCGACCAAGGAGAAGACGCATTGGGATGACAGCGAATACATCGACAAGTGGTATCGAGGGCTCGGCGTGTACGGCTCGCCGCCCGAACAGATCAGCCCCGCCGTTGTGATCGGCAATCATAACAGCCAGCGACAGACCGATCCTTACTCCAACCTGCTTCACGACTCCGGTCAATCGGAGATAGGTCTGGCCGATCGAAGCCCGATCAGAATCAACCCTGAAGCTATTGCCTTAAACGCACCTCACCCTAAATTAATAAGTAAACGGCACATTCCCGTAGTTGTTAGAGAACGCGATGTTTCCGTTGATACGGAGCACTCCGAAGTTAACATTGGCCATGACGACGAAATCAATGTACTAGCTAATAAAAATGTTATTGATAATGAAGATGTGATCGCTAGAAAGAAGTATCGCGAACGAGTTGGCAAAGGCTTAGTGGTCCCGACATTATCGTCTTATAATCCCAAAAACGTCAGAAGTATGACGATAGGCAAGCCTTTGCCCCACGCGGCAACTTCTGATAATCGTAATCAAAATTCTAGTATCAGTCGAGCCGCTGAAGATAAATCAGTTAAAGATAAACACTATAGTAAATCGCGTAATCGAAATTCTAATGTCGATACCGTCACTGATAACACTGCAGCTATAAAGTCCAACAATAAACAAGTTCCAAGCGAACATAGTAAAATTTACCACCGCACTGCCCGCAAACAAAACAGGCCACCGCCATCAAATAATCCAGTAAAATCTAATCCTAATCATAATGTGCCAACTAAATACAAAAATCTTGATGAAGACTCAAAAGATACTAAAGACACACCGGTAACTCATATGGAGCCTCAGATTGAATCAAAGACAGAGACTGACACAGAACTTGTTGAAATGGTGTCACTAAGGAGACCATCTAACACTGATCACTCAAACGAATTCTCGCTGTTCATCGCCAACCAACAGAGATTACTTCAAGCTATAGAAACCAACATTGGTAAAGAAGAAATTGTAAATAATGAAGAAAAAATAAATAAAGAAGTAATAGATTGTATGAACATTGAACCACCGGAAGCTAAAAATAATCGACCGCGAATTATGGAGTCGAAGAATATTGAAATTTCTTTTTCTGAGACCAAACACCCTCTCGAAGATGTCACCCTGATGGACTGTTCTGATGACAGAGAGTCCGATAATCCGGGCATAGAGCTCGCCGAAATTAAGCGAACAGTCGAAATAAAAGTGTCCGAGGAAAAGCTTCGTTCGGCCGAGGTCCCCAGTGACGCTTCCATTTTCCTAACACTTTACAAACGCTTGCTCGCCACTCCACATAACATAGATAATACCGTTGTAGACGTTAAGAGCGCTGGCGACGCCAAGCCCGTGCTAGCGGGGCTCGACAGCGGCACGGGGAAGCTTCCTAAGAAGAAGAAGGACAAAATAACCTCGCGCCTGTCTAGAAAGCCACACAACGAGAACTCTACGAAGAAGAAAGATATCATTAGAAATGCGCTTAAAAAGCTTTTTTTTGATAACATAACGCAAAGTGATAGTTCAAACAAATTAACTGGCAAAGCCGTGGTTACCGCGAGCACGAGCAAGCAGGTAGGCTATTGTCGCGCTTTAGTGTCAATACGATGTCGAAGGTAGGTTGGTTGCTGATTGTTGCGTATGTCCGCAGGTCGATTCCGCTATACCGTTTAGTTGCATCACGACGCCGGAGGTCGTGGCCAGCTGCACCACCACCGCGTCTGCGCAAGCGGCTGCTCCCCTCGACACCAAGGTGATTACTATTCCGCCCTGCTTCCACATTTTTCACTACGCCATTTACACACTTCCGATAACTCCTAAACTTATTTGCCATCGGATGCAGTCGAAGAATTAAATTTTCCTTACTTGTGAACTTTGAGCTCGCCTTCTTCATCCGTCTACTACGGCCTCCTTAGATCACAGGTCATATTGTCTAGCGCACTCGAAATGACTATCGTCTGCACCATTTCTTTCTGTCAAACGTTATGCTGAGATAGAAAGTGATGGTAAATGCTATCGTTCCCGCATGCGTATTGATAATACGACGGCAGGAAAACTTCAGGGCATTAGTTTATTCTTTTACCCTGTGGTGGTAGGCTTTGCAACGTTGAATTTAACTCAGATTTCGGTTCTTCTACAAACGTTGCTTGCCCATCAAATATTCACTAAACAATTTTTTTGGGTAATTTTGGTTCTTCTGCGTAAATTCTTTTATTAGGTTAAAAATGTCATAATCCACTCCACGGCGCGCCATGTTGTTCAATTTGGGCTTTTCCATTAGCATATAATTAGATTAGATCTATACCAATATGTTCAGAGCCGAAAGATATTTAATCATTCAGTTGGTAGTAAAGCGAGAAGTGTGTAAATGGTATGTATACGTAGATTTATCACGCTTTGCGTCGTATGTCAACCCCTCCACTTATGAAAAAAAATGTTGTTTCTTGACGGTCTCGTGTGGTTTAGTTTGATCATTCTTCGATTATATCTCTCTAAAATAACTGTCATATGGCTACTGCGAATGAATATTTATCAATTCATCATCCGTCTGGTTTATCTCACGCAATGCGATTGTTATTAAAAAAACAATATGTTCCTGTTTTAAACGTAACGGTGTGCACTCAAGATGGGTCGCGGCGCGCTGACGAGCAGCTTGTCGAGCCACGGCGGGCCGCTGCCGCGCGCCGGGCCCGCCTTCAGCGCCGCCGCCGCCGTCGCCGTCGCCGCCGCCGAGGAGTTCAAGGTGCGCCCCGCGTCTCGGCTCGCCGCGCCCCGCGTCGCCGAGCAGAGACGCTTCACGCCTCCCTCTTCGCTGTTACAGAAGTCGCTGGACGAGAACGGCAACTCCGTGCAGGGCTTCAGCTCGCCCCAGTCCGGCTCTAGTCAACAGAAGAAGCAGCGGAGAAAAAAGTCTTCCAAGAATGAGACCGTGATCAAGTCGCACCACATCGACGGGTACCAGGGCAACAAGGACATCAACGAGGTGCTGCGCTTCATCGAGAGCGCGGAGCCCGAGCGCGCGGAGCGGCCCTCCAAGCGCCACGACGACAAGAAGAAGCGCTCCGCCGAGCGGCGCAAGGACAAGCCGCCGCGCGCCTCCAGCCTGGACGGGCTGCGCGCGCCCGCGCCGCCCGCGCGCCCCGCGCGCCCCGCGCGCCCCGCCGCCGCGCCCGCCAAGCCCGAGCGCCGCTCCTGGGGCGACGACGCGCGCGACTACTTCCGCGACCCCGAGCCCGACGCGCTCGAGCTGACCGACTTCCAGACGGTGACCAAGAAGCGCAAGCCGCGCCGCCGCGCCGACCACGAGCCGCGCGACCGCCCGCGCCCGCAGGACGCCGCCGCCGACCCCGACCCCGACCCCGACCCGCCCTCGCCCGACCGCAGCAACGACTCCAACGACGACATGGACTCTGTGCACTCGCTGCCCGCGCTGCCGTCGCGCCGCGCGCCGCCGCCCGCCCCCGCCCCCGCGCCCGCGCCCGCGCCCGCCCCCGCGCCCGTCAGCTACGCCGACATCGCGCGCACGCGCCACAACAACATCCCCGACCTCATCGAGTCCTGCAACTACTACGGCGAGGGCGAGGAGCCGCCGCCGGCCGCGCCCGGCGACGCGCTCGCGTACCCCGCGCTGGAGGCGCGTCGGCGGCCGCTGAAGCCGGCGGCCCCCTCGGCCGCGCGGCGCGCCGGCAAGCCGCAGGAGCCCGACGAGCCGCCGCCGCCCGCGCCCGACGTGGTGGCCGACCGCCGCCCGCCCGTCATCCTGCTGGACGCGCCGGCGCGCGCGCGCGACCTGGACGGCGTAACCTTCGGCTTCGACGTGAACGAGCAGCTGCTGGGCGGCGCGCGGCGGCCGCGCTGCGACCTGGTGCGTGACGCGGCCGCGGCCGAGCCGGCGCCCGCGCCGCCCGCGCAGCCGCCCGCGCCCGCGCCCGCGCCCGCGTCCCGCGCGCCGCCGCTGCGCTACGTGCCGCCCGCGCCGCCCGAGGACACACACCACCTGCACCAGATCATTGACTACGTCGGCACAGGTCCGTTTTTCTGCTCCTTTTTATTAGACTTCTAAAGAAAGGAGGAGATTATGAATTTGTTCGATTTTGTTTATGTTTGTTTCTCAGAGCTGCATCATTTATGAACCGATTTGAAAAATACCGATACAGGATCGGATGATTGTATCTTGAGGAGATCGAGAAACTCTTTACATAGACCTAAAGTGATTTGGGTGTATTTGAATTAACTTGCATCCTGTAAAATCGCCATTTGGTAAAATTAAACTGATGAGAAGGACCACAGTTGATGTCGGAACGAATCAGTAACGAGTATTTTACGGATTGCAATTTGATTGCTTTACACAGGAAGTCGCTAAGCAATTTATGCTCATTCTAATGGACGAAAGACAATGGTCATTTGACATAACATAATTTTCGGTGAAAAGATTGATTTAAAAAAATATATATGATCGTGTAATTTACACATTGATTTAGGTTAGGTTTATTTTAAATACCAATCCTATAAAGATGACAATCTGGGAAAATTGCATTATATTATATCAAATGACCATTACGTATTTATTCCATTATTATTTTTAAACTATCCCCACCCTAATACACATTGATGTGAAGTTTAACTGATGGTGAAGCGCCTTGGACAATTTCTCTAAATCGGGAAAGCAATATTTTGTAAAAGATAACGAGTAGTTAACATTGATGTTTATTATTGTAACGTAAATTACAACACTAAACACCCAGAAAAGAATATAAAATAAAAATGAAATCAACTCCAAGAAATCACGAATATAACTTTCTACTGATCTGTTTGCAGTCTGTGCCCCAGCACGAGCAGAATATATGATATCGCACATGAAATAAAAAACTGTCGTAACTCAGTACCGTCTGGAAAATTTTGATATTTAGGCAAGTAGTAGGCCAATATAAATGGTATATTCTGAGAAAAAAATCTAGAGGTCACTACTTCACAACCACATAAAAATAGTAGATTGTACAACAAGAGCATGAAACGAGGCATTTTACCCGAGGCGTTTATATAGCCACCCAAGCCGGTACGGCGAAGGTGGATAGACACGTCGAGGGGAAAATGGGTTTAATGCTCGAGTTTTACACTCTGATTCAGAGGAAATGAAATAGCAACTGTGGAAACAATTGTTCACTCACTAGGTACCTTTTATTTTTCATGCATTGCTATATAATTATAAATTTTTAGTTTTATTGATTTGATTGATTTTTAGTTTCATATAAAATAAAAATTAATAAAAAAAATATATAGAAACTTTTTTTGTTTGTGGTTGTTGACACCTGATTACCTTGGTCTTAGACGAAGCATGCACTAGAGCATAAAAAGTCATTTTATGTCGCCTAAGTCCAGCATAAACACGAACTTTACGAGCATGAGAAGTGAAAAAGTCATTTAGTGTAAAATCTAAATAAATATAGGTAAATTTAGTGTAAGTAAAATCTTCGTCTAAGACCAAGGCAATCAGGTGTCAACAGCCACAAACAAAAAAGTTTTCTACATTTAATTTTTATAATTTTTAACTAGTATTAAACTAAAAATCAATCAAAATAGATCAATAAAACTAAAAATTTGTAATGCGTGAACAATAAAAGGTACATAATAAGTGAACAATTGTTTTCACTGTTGCTATTTAATTTCCTCGCCATCGAAGTGAAAAGCAGAGTGTAAAACTCGAGCATTAAACTCATTTTCCCCTCGACGTGCTATCCACTCTCGCCGTTTCGGCTCGGGTGGCTATATATGAACGTCTCGGGTAAAATGGCCCGTTTTATGCTCTTGTTGTACTATCTACTATTTATTTGGTCTTTTCTTTTCCTTTTTATTTTATATGATATTGATAACTACTAACTACTATTAGTTTTTTGGGTGGCGATGCAAATCTATATAAAGAACATCATTTCAAAATTTGAAGCAAATCGCTTGAATACATTCCAAAAAAAAAATACATTAAAAAAAACGATTAAAAGGCAAAAATAATAAGTTGATGTTGCTATTGATTAGAAATTAAATTAGATGTTTTGTAGAAGAATCTATGAAAATGAAACTAAAAATTGTGTTTTGTCTTAAACTTTCTGACGGTAGTGTAATTAAATTAATTTTGTGCTAAAAATCTTTATTTTTGCGTACTGACTTGACACGTTATATTCGTATTAATTGTTATGTATTTTTATCCACAGCGTGGGAAGAGGTGGTGCGGTGCGGCGGCAAGGTGCGCTACTTCAGTGAGTGAGCGGCGCGCGCGCGGGCCCTCGCGCCTCGTGACCGATCATAAATGCGCTTAATCTGATATTTTTAAATATTCCATTTGGAAGTAGTGCGCGTCCGCAACGAACACATTATATTAAGTGAAAAATAAGTGATGACAGTGTAAAATGTGCAGCCAAAGGTTTGAAACCTTAGTCAATGTGTGGGACTGCACTCGGATTACGCGAGGTTTGTACCGAGGTAATACGAGCGTATCTTAAGTGTTTTCGCTGTGATTAAAAAGGACTATTTTCGCTTGTAAATAAGAAGTGGACGAAGTATATTCTGGGCATTTACTGCATATGTTTTGCACCTGAAATTTTAATGTGAACCGATTCGTTGATAACGTCGCTTCGGGTGGATTGATTAGTGGACTGACGAATATATTGATAGTGATAGGAGATTGTTGTTCGGGACCCCTAGTTTTGATAGACTGATGTTATGGCTAGCTGCCCGCGACGCCGCGCAGACGCGCCGGGCCCGCTCGGCCCGTGTTCGGCCGTACGAGGCGTGTGATTTGTTTCTGTTCATGTTTATTGTGCTTGGTTTTGTTATATAATCACAAATATTTGGTACATTTTCTCTAATTAGCCACTGTATAACTCGCGACAGTCTGATTTGTTATGTATTTTTAAGTTTCACCATTTTAAATTGTAAATAAAATGAAGATCTTATAAGGTGTATCTGTAGCCATATAAACTAAAATGGTTCTTATGTGGTATAATAACAATCCTAATTAAAAATGTATTTACGAATGTGGAAGTTAACCTTATTATTTTGTTTGAAGGTAATGACCAAACTGTGTGTTAATCTAATGTTGTACATAGATGATTGTCATTTAATTGGTACGCAAGTTCGCACATTTGTCGCATTTACGTTAAGAATAAAAGATTAGCTTGCATTTGCATCAGCATCGTACGTAGTTGACACTGATCCAAATGTGCTAAGATAAAAAGAATGCCTTCAGTTTTACTTATAATAGATGGTAAATAATCATTTTACGTTTGTTCCTATAGGATTATTGCCGCAGGGTTATTGTATTAAGCGTCCCTCGCTTGATGAGCCTCCTCAAAAGTCCTTTTGCTTGAAGCTGATGATTAATCTGAATAATTCAGATAGCGCTGTGCAGCTAGATCATAAAGAAATACTTTCTAGTAACATAATATAAATTGTATTAGTTTCTAAAACGCTATTCAGTTTTTGACAAACTTAGTATTTTCTTTCCACAAAGCGCTAATAGTATAAAAGTCGTGCTTACTGCTATGAGTATATGTATACGTTTAAATGAAAGGCATAACCATAATATAATAACTCTGCGGCGCCTCTACGATTAAGTAAGGTTATCACACGTTAAAGCCGAATTCCATGAATGTACTAATTCTCTCGTGAATTAATCGAAAAACATGTGACTACTTCATGTTCATGAGTAGAATGTTTGGCCTTTGTGTAATATCAGCAAATAGTCCTATCAATGTAACAAACAAATAGCCACAACTACAACATACCTATTGTAAATAAGACGTGGTTTATGTCCATTCATTTTATCGTGGTATAAGTTCTAATAACACTTTGTTGAGATTGATTATCTTTGTACTGAAAGGACGCTCATATCAAAGGTTTAGAAATATTATTTATTATTTCTTTCCCTTGTAAAATATGTAAATATATGTGCAGAAAATATTGGAATACGCTTAGTGCATATTAGATGTTGTAGAAAACAGATCTCTGGGTTAAAGTTGCGACAATATTGACACCCACATCCGGCACTGCACTATAGTCAGCGGGATATCTCGTGACACCCCTCAAGGCCGCAATCTGCCAAATTTGTCGATTTCAATTATCTTGGTCATGCATGGTCATCTTTGTCACCTAAAATATAGTGACTTCCAACTCTCTTATGGCACGAAGTGGATTTGGCGAAGGGCGCTACGGGTTGCGGGGTACGAACAGTAGCAGTGTTCTCGAAACGTCAGTCATCTATGAGTATGGATGCAGACGAGCTAGCTGCCGAGTGCAGCTGCTCGGCGTTACTATTCGCTTGTATCTCTTGCTATGCCAGTATGTGAGTACTAGTACTAGCACGCGAGTCCTTACATTTTAAAGCTTGTTCTACGCAAAATGCCTCGAGATCTTTATACATTAATTTACTGCGGTGTAAAGGAAGAATGGACGAGCTAAATTGAATAATTTCGGAGCTGAAAATAAATGTAATTATTTTTTTTAGGAATTGGAGTGATACAAAATTACAAATACTTAGGAAAGCTATTTGGCGATGTGTAAATGTATAAATTAATGTTGCGATGTAAGTCTGCGAGTGTCTCTTTGCCCGAATCGAGAACTTAAGTTTCCAAAGACAATCTCATATTTTGATTTTTAAATGTACCAACCATAATGGGCATAGTTATAATTATTTTTTGTATTTTACTTCATTCAGGCAAAGAGACAATTGATCTGTATCATAATATCTATCAATACGAGGAATTATTTATCTGCTTTTTACATCTAACTCTTTATTTCTTTATTTTTACTCTGCTCGTGCCGCTGTAACCCTTTGTAATAAAAGAAGCTCGCCATTACTTTTTGTAATCATGTCTAGTTCTAAAGAACTACTCAGCCACGGAGCTTACATTAGTAATATTATAATCACCCGCAACGCAAGCCTCTTTGGCCAGTTGCTATGGGACTGATTAAATAAGATGTGAAGCATTTTCTGATTCTTATCCGTAACATCTGCCTCTGGATCAGTTATCCTTTTTCACCGTATTCCTGGACTGCGTGTAAATGCGAAATACCAAATCATTAGCCCCCTGTATTGTATTAAACGTATATTATAAAGGATGCTTAGTATAATATCTAAGCCCGAGCAGATAATTTACATGAAGTAAATTTATGTTTACTTATTTTTTATATTATTGAGTATGATGATAAACATACGATTAAAACTTTTTTTTATCACTAATGTATGGATATTATTTTCATTTTTTACGTCTTAAGAGTAAACGTATACTGTATGTATACCATATTTGTACTAATGATCAAATGAATCTGTTGCAATCTGGCCCTATCTAAACTTCAAACATCTAAATCCTAGGTTGACCGGATCAAAGAACACAGAATTGATCCAGTCACAAGTCCCATATGGCCAAAGGCCAAAATCCGCATACGTGTATATCCAAAGACGTCAAGTCCCCAAAAAGGCAATTTATCATTAACTCTATTAAACAGATGGCAAAACCAAAGAGCATATAACCACTACGTTTTAGGCAAAACCTTAACCACGTCTACTATCCTTACAGATGCCGGCAAAGTTGTTGAGTAATGAGATTAATGAGCTTGAATGCGCAAAAGCGAATTTACAGACTCATGTCTGTGGTATTTAGATAGGAACCTGCATGTCCAAACCTAACCTCACACTAAAGAAGTTTGCTGGCATTTGAACTGGCTTATTATTACTTTCAGCCTAGTACTCTTCTTACTTAACCTACTTTGCTAAACTGGTAGCCTAAACAAATAATCTTAAAAAATAAATCGATAGAATGTGAGACTCTTACGTTTATGATAATTGACTAATTTGGTCAAATACAAATTATGTAACGAATGCCTTTTTCCTTTTTTGTTCGAACGGGCCAGATACGTATTCATATCGGCAGTGAATCCAAAATTGCACCTATCAACACGAGCAGAGCAAAATTGAAGATGATTATTAACTGTAAAAGATTTGTTTATATAAACGGTAATGTAACCAGCTGCAATTTACAGTTATGTACTTTTTCACTGTTTCCGTTTTCTTAATAAAAATGTTGAAAATATTTAAAAACTTTTATTTATGTAATAGTTACCTCTAGACCGAGGGATCAGAAAAGCCCGGACTGTGCGACCTCGTAATTAAATAATTCGTATACTGTACGTGAATTAAAAGGATAATGGCCGGTTTACATTATTCCACTAAAATCGTGCCAGTAATACATTGCGGGGTCACAATCCAAACGAGTTGCACAAGATTGATCGAGCACCGCAATGTCATCCTACTGGAACGGTTACTGGAATAATGTGGACCGGGTAGCTAGCTACTATTCTTGTAATCTGTGGAACCGGGCATAAAGGAAGGGGATACGAATTATCAGCAGGCCTACTACGAAACTCGCAAATCGAAGTTCGTATCGCATCGTCCCTTTCACTCGCGTATTAAATGACATAAGCGGCAGCGGGACGGCAACATACGAAGTTCGAGTTTTGCACTTCGTGGTATAGGGCCAGGGCGTGTAGTTTTGATTGCACATTCGCCAATGTACAGTCACCTAACCCCCATACATTAACTAAGACTTAGTTTACTAAGTAATTATATATTTTTTAATGTTATTCTGATTTATAATAAACAGTTTAATTATTTTTTTACCTGCATCTATTTCTAGGACCGGTAGGACGTTTCAGATATTTTTGCACGCTTTGCTGTGGCAGATATACTGAGCGGCAAAAAATCTGGCCCTCAAATGTATGCATTCTGAATTTTTGTATGAAGGCTGGGCCAAGTTTCGTGCGAGCGTGCAAAATTATCTGACACGTCCTACCGGTCCTAGAAGTAGAGCCGTGTCTGATATTTATGCACGCTTTGTTGTGTCAGATATTGGTGCTGGTGACTGTACGTCCCTACATAACTACACTTCTATATAAGTAAAGACAACATGAAAATAATATATTGTTTTGATTGCATTAGAGCGGATTGTAGAGGGAGTTGTGTATCCAAAATTAGAGGACCGCATTCTGTGAATAGTTTTGAAGGACAATTTTGTCCAATGTACATTGCATTTGAGCATTAGCTTAACACCTTCCCTGTCCGGGTGCTCCCAATAATGGGGTATTGAAGCTTTTTTTCAGGAGTCTGCTTCCACTGGGTTCATAACTTCAAATGGTCTCCAAAGTGGAAGCACACGTGGACCTGTGACTTTGTCAGATCGTTTTGTATGCGGACAGTGAACATGTTAAATGGCTACAAAATTGTCCTTCAATGATTCAGTAGAATCGACATATATTTATTTAAATGTGTGGTGCACACACTTGTTTTCTTTTAACAAATTTTTTATTTAACTTGCAATTTTTTTTTATCAAATCTCATGAATATTCATTTTAACCCACTTCCAGTGGTCAGTTTGACTTGAAATTTGGTATACATATATATGATGACGTTGCAAGTACAGTCAGAAAAAAAGTAAGTTTTAAAAATGAAATTTTTAACAGGAACTTATTCTCAAAAAGGTTGGTGACCACTTCATTAGACATCAAAACAATCTTGCGACATTATATATTTTATTTTATAATCAACATGATACAGATGTTATGGCTTTGTATTCAAATATCATTCTATTATAATAAAAATATTAACAAATTATTTTACATCCACTTGACAATGTACAATTTGTAATAGATCTTACAAAATATCCTCTATCATTACGAGGTGGTGTCGCGAGCACCCACCCTTAGTCACGATTCATTGGGAAACTGGGTCATACCGTGATATTAACTCGTTCGTTTAACACTTACAAAGATATCGCTCCCCTTTATCGAGGCATTAAGGACAGTTCTACGACTCCTTTTTTTGTCGCCATCTCTAATTTTAATGCCCAACACATACAATACAAATGCATTCAAACTATTTAGTTGCGCAGGAGCAGCGTGACAAAGCTTCTCTTGTGAAAAGCGCCCAGACGTATCATTACTACTATAGCTACCTAAATGTGTTATTGGATCGTAAGATAAAAGTTTGAGGAATCGCCCGAAAACGAAATAGGGGAAGTAGTTGAAGACATCAAAACCACACGGTGTAAATCTGACCTTACAATACAATAACTCTTATAAACAGTCTTCATGAATATCAACATGCGAACGATGTATTCATATTTTAATATTATAATACTACAAAGCACTTGCGATTTTCTTTAAGGATTAGTCAATGAATCAATATCATTTTAGTAAAATCACATTAAAAACATGTGAGGAGATTTCGTTGTTTGTTAAAATGCGCGGCCAGAACTTCTCGCGTCGTAGTAAAAGTAGCATTGTTCATGAGATAAAAACTTGTTAGGCCTTAGCAGTCTGCGGATATTAGGTAAGTCGTAACATTGGTAACAGGTAATTTTGGTACAAATGCCAAAATGCATAGAATGTTGAGATGTAACACTGTCAAAAAGTACAAAATGTTTGTGCCACCAGGTCAATTTGTCTGAACTATTACTCAAAATGTTTCCAAGGCAGCTTTCACTATGGTCCAGATGTCTTTGTGTCTAGAAGTTTTCAGGACAGAATACTCTGGGGCCAAAATGTACAAAACGCTATTGACTAAATATTTTGTCGTTCGTCCCTACAAACATGTTGACATTAATATACTTTTTGACCGTTGAACATTTTGATAATGAGGCTTTTCGAACCATTTAGACATTTGTACCAAAATGATCTGTTATCGTAACATTTATAAATTATGTACATTATTTGGAATTAAATCAACAAAAATTTCGACACACAACAATAAATAAAAAACAACCACAAAAATGTTATGGAATGAGAGTTATTTTTTTAATTCGAAACGAATACGCAGCGAGTGCGTTCGCTCTTCTTCTCGATTTTTTTGACAGTTTAAGATTTAATTATTAAGTTAAAAGAGACACTCACAGACAAATGCAAAAATATGAAATTTGTTTACAGTAAAAAGTATAGAAATGAAATGGAAGTTCATACGTAGCACAAGTCTGTATCGTTCATTTAGCACTTTCAATCTCACAGAGTAAGTTAGCTTAAGACAAATGGGATGGAGTTAAAATTCGACAATTACTTTACATAGCGATCCCGTTTTAGTACAACCCGTCGAGCAGATATTCGCTCTTCGGCCGCCACAGGCCGCAGAGGTTCTCCAGCGGAGGGTCAACAGAAGCTATTTGTGAATCTAAAAACCGTCTAAAACAAAAGTGGTGGAACATTCACTATTACGCACTCGCGCGACGGTCGTCCGAAGCTACACCCGCTCCGAGCGCTCTAAAAACGGCCACTGCTAGCGTTCGGCGAGTCGACGGTGCGCGAAGGCAAATAACGATGCAAACGTGCGGTCACACTGAATAATTTACAGTCGGTGTCGCCGGGGCGGGGCGCGGGCACCGGCGCTAGAAAATGTCTGGGCACTGCGACCAGTCCTGCTGCTGCTTGCACTGCCAGTAGGTGTCGTTGTAGAGGTGTCGCAGGTGGCTCTCGCCGGGCGCGGCCGCCTCGCGGCTGAACCAGAGCGGGCGCGGCGCGCGCGGCGCCGGCGTCCCTCGCGCCGCCGCCGCCTCCGTCGCCGCCTCCAGTGCGCGCCGCGCGTCGCGCTGTTTCTCCTCCAGCCGCAACTGGACAACAAATATGACACCGAAAATACAAACTGAGACATGGATGCACAGAAAAACCAGAAAGAGACCAGCGCTGGAAATCCTGTGTCAAACAGTCATGCCTGTTAACATCTACAGTAACGGATTCACGGTGCAGCACCTTGTTCTGTCAAATGATCATTACCTTTTCAGCATTGGCCTCGTCCCAGAGCCCCTCCTCCATGAGCCGCTGGTCGGGGCGCAGGCGCGAGTCAGTCGGCGCCACGCCTTGCTCCATCTCGTTCAGCTGCGCCGCCAGCAGAGTGAAGTTGTACCATCTGGATACGATAACAAAATATACATCACAGCTTATGAGAGTGATTTAACTGGCCGTAAGTGTATGGTTGTTCTTTATTTAAAATGGTTTCACATTCACCGGTCATTAATTTTTAAAAATTGATCAAGAGCGAGTCGGACTCGTACATGAAGGGTTCCGTAAACAGTTCAGTACAATTTTTTCTTAAAATTCTTCTAATATAAGTTTTTTTTGCTGACTGTACTTTATGCCCCGGTCACCCGCTAGCTTTATCATCAGATCAACTCCATGTTATAATAATATTGCATTGTCATTGGATTTATACATGCATGTAAAATTTCAGCTCAATCGGTTGAAGATTCCACACCAAATTTGAGTTAAAAGATTCCACCCGAGCAAACATAGTTACATTAGGTACACTGCAAATAAATATAATGCTTGTAATAAGTTTTTCTTAAAAATGTCATTTTTAATACAAGCTTTTTTTGCCGAATGTACTTTTTGTTGACTGTACTTGCACTGTCGTCTAAACTACATATCTGTACCAAATTTCAAGTCGGTACTATTAATTATTGAGGAGTTCCCTCCTGTAGAGACGATCCTGGCAGGACCACCAAGATGTCACTACTAGATTATTGTATTTTCACCAAATTTACATAAGTATGCAAAATTTCAAGTCGATCGGACCACTGGAAGTGGGTAAAATTTAGCTTCCATGATTTGACCCAAACAAACAATAATTAATAAATAAATAAACAAACATGGCAAGCTAAAGAAAAGCTTCTAAAAATATCGCCGAAATGTAAGCACTTGTGCAAGTATTTCGAATAAAAAACAATTTGTATTCTCATCCTCTTTCGTTCTGGCTGTTTGCTTCTGAAGCCATTGCCCGCAACTTGCCGAGCGCGGCTAAAAAAATATATTGACAGATCTCGGTTCATTCGCGGGAAAATCGGCGGACTTCGTATGTTGTGTAATTAAATAATAAGAAGCTCGACTAGTAAGAATAAATTTTAAACTGTATTTTAAACCTTGTAAATAGTGTTAAATACTTAGTATGATTTTTTAGTGTAAAAAACAATAGGTAAACATAGTGATTATACGGTGTGGATTTGGCGAGCGCTTTATCAAAGTTGCTGGCTTCATTGAGGTTTGTGGTTCATAAATTGCTTTATTAATTTTGCACAAAAACGAATAAACCACACAAACAGACAGTCACTATATTATACTATCGAAGCTTTTATAAAACATCATTAAAATCGCAAACTTAAAGGTAAATATTCAAACGACATAGCTACCCCTTGCTAGGCGACTCGGTCGCCTTAGCAACGGCTAATAACGCCTAGCAACCAAAAATTGCTGAGAAAAACACGCGTCTTGTATGACGACCCCCTTTAATTTGTAACTTTATTTTATTTTTAGTATTTGTTGTTATAGCGGCCACAGTAATACATTCTTCTTCTTCATTCGGCTTCTGAGATAGAGCCCTGTGACAGACGGACAGACAGACAGACAGACAGACAGCGGAGTCTCAGTAATAGGGTCCCGTTGGCACCCTTTGGGTACGGAACCCTAAAAAGCGTTCTTCCGTAAACATACACGTCCAGACTTCTATTGCGATATCAAGTAGAGGACCGTGGCCTCAAACCCTCGCTCACTCGCCTGAATTTTACGAGAGGTTATGTGCGAAACTACATTTCAAATTCATTACGATCTTTAGCGCTCCTACGCAATAAGCGGTTAGCGGCGGCGGATTAGTGCACCGTCTTTTTCTCAAACGATGCTTTGAAGAGGGAAAGCGCGAGAAAATGCGCGTCTAGCCGCAACAGTACGTTATTGCATTTATGGTGAAGGAAAATGCATGTACCATCGCGAACCGAAATCGTCGAGTCACTCGCATAGTTCATAATTTAAGCAAGTTATACATACTTGCAGTAAATATCATTAATAAAGCAGAATAGCGTAACACGGCCAAATTAAGAACAGTAGCAAGTGGTTCCACAATCTCCATTCACGACTGTACCTACGAAGCAACTTGATGGTGTCCATGATATTCTGAATCCAGTCATGGTCCGCGCGGGAAGCCCTCTCGTTCTGTGCACTCACTTGTCGGAGTCTGGCGGCGCGTCGATGCGCTGCCAGGCGACGGTGAACTTGCCGGTCTTACAGACGGCGTTGTCGGGCGACGCGCTCGTGACCGGCGCCACCTCCACGCGGCTGTCCCAGTGCCCTTGCAGCACGTAGCGCGGCTGCAACAAACACATCACAGATAACATAAAATTACTATCCTACTAATATTGAAAACTATGGGGCATAGTAAAAGAGAACAAGTAGGTCCACACCGACCCTTTAGGAGACTTAATAGCCCTTTCAGACCCGGCCAATACAATTGTGCGGGTCATAAGGTTGAACTTTTTCGACTTCTAAGCGCTAGGAGCGACCGGGCTCAACGTCGCATGATTGTGCGAGTTTCGGATCACACCCCCCAACCAATATTTCGTGCCTTTGGGAGTCGGCGTACAAGTGCGAACTTGCCGAGTTCGGTGTACGGTCATGCTCCTGACTTTTACGAAGGTAATTAAATTAAATCTGTTTTTTTCTTCCGGAGCGTACATTATTTGTTATTGGGTAAGAAAACTAGTGTTTTTTGTACGTGTTTGTGCTAATTTGGATACCATTGGCTTATTTATTGCCGCTGACATGATGCAATGAACTTTTATGACACAATTGTGAGGGTAAGGGCCAAACTGTATTATGAATCAACAGACTGTTTTTTGGATTTTCAGTGTTTAATCACAATAAACAGGGCTTTAAATGATGCTGATATCACGGGCCTCCTCAATGGTTCTAGTGATGATAGCAGTGAGGACGAGCAAGACGTTTTATTACCCCCAAACAAAGAAATGTCCTCCTCATCATCGTCAGATGCAGCGGAAGCAGGCAGTAGTAGCGAAGAGGATAATGCACCCCTGAGTTCTTTAAGATGGAACAAGAGAAGATTCAACAGTAACTCCGTTCCAGAAGATACTCATCGTTTAATTGCACCCGTGAAATCGCCAGCAGAGTACTTTGAAGGCATACTTTACCCCTCAACTTTTGAAAGAATTTGTGATGGCTACAATAAAAAAGTTGATTATTGCAATAAATAACTTTAGTTTGATAATATTTTCTTTCGTTTTATTCCTTTTTAATTCGCTAATTTACGCAAAGGATGGCTCCAGTCGAAACAATTGTGACACTCACAATTGTAACATAGGGGCCAAGTTAACACAATTGTGTGAGAGTCACAATTGTGCGGTTTGGCTGATGGGCCCCATAGCACACGATCGTGGGTGTCACAAAAGTGTCAGTAAGAATAGAGGCCCGTTATGATACAATTGTTGGCGAAAAAATTTTCCACGTTGGAGCCGGAAAATCCGGAAAATTACCCCAGATTCATCATCTACGCCCCAATTTTACTCAAAGTCATTCTTTCTTGTATGCAAATTGTCGTAGTTTAAGTGCCGGTCTGAAAGGGATAGTAGGGGAGCCCAAGAGGGGATTTCGGGATTTACTAAAGCGCGACAGATTAATATACAGGGGGATACCTTGTACCCGGTTAAGTCCTTCCACCAACTATGAGCCCCATATACATGGCCGCCCGTCAAGGATAAAGGATCAGATTAGTAAAAAAAATTCATCATCTGAAATTCCCGAGCGCGTCAGATTAAGGTAGGATGAGTTAGTCACATACTAAAACGTGTGTATTCCACTAATCTGACAATTTGAGAGTGACGTAAAGAAGGGGTAGGGCTAGAAAGTTGTAAAAAAAAAACGTCATCTCGACATTCTCGAGCGTGGTTAAATTTTTTTTTATTTTGAAGGGAATAATTCAAGAATTACGAAAAATATATAATCTGACGGTTTCCACAAGCCGAAATAACAAACATTCATCGATAAAGTTTATTGCATTCAGCTACGTGATGCCTATATTCCCCTCTCCGCGTTTCTATTCCTCTCTCACTCTTTCTCTATCTATTACTCTCTCGCTCCGTCCCCACTCTGGTTTCTGTTGCCAAGACGCTATCACAGCTGATCACACAGACTCGTTTGTGGCATGATATTGTTTACAACGTATTTCCAACGTTTTTGCTACCCTTGGAGTGGCAAGCGTCCGGGTCCCGGCACATCCTTGTTTGGCAGGCGATCGGCTCCCGGCACGCTGTCAAAAACCTAGAGTGGCAAGCGACCGGCTCCCGGTCGATGGCGGGTGTCGTATTTCACTAACAAATATAAACTGGTAGACCTATATCTCGCTTGCTTATTCTTGCAGAATGCGTTCATAAATAGACAAGGATGGCATTTATTAACGGCCGCGACAGCACTACGGCAGAAATTTCGTTCTTATTGTTTACTCAAGTTTCACTGTGTGGCCGCTGCCGTGCGCTGGTATTTTTGGAATCGAGTCAGAGGAAGAAGATGATTCTACCGATGACGATGATAATTGAGAAAAAATACTCAAAAAAGTTCAATTTTTTATAATTAATACAGTATTCTACTTAAAAAACATACACTTTTTTATTTGCATGCTATTTCCTGAGCTTTTCAATAAATTAAGTTCAATGATTTAAAAAAAAATAAGAAAAAAAAATTTTTAATTGTCAGATTAGGCGAATCCCTACAGATAATCGTCAGATTATGAGACAGCACGTCTAGGGCATGAAGATGAACCATATATATCTTAATCTGACGCGCTTGAGGATTTCAAAATGGCGAATTTTTTATGCACATTCTAATAATGGCTACGGATTTGCGTCACATCCAAATCGTCAGATTATTATATAAGAGCCTTTTTTAGGATCTCTTAACATCCCCTTAGAAAATCTGACGCGCCCGATTAAATTTTTTTTTTTTCATTTTCAACCCTTACGTACGACCACCCCCATCATGGAAACAATCAGATTAACATACGTACATTTTTAAAAATACGTAGGACATGGATGATATCAATATCTGACGCGCTCGAGTATGTCCATGCAACAGTTTTTTTTTACATTTTGAAATCTATAACAATTCCCCCACCGATGAAAAGGTATATATTATATGACATTTTTTTCTTCTTATGATCTAAGCTTCGCAACCCAATAGGTCTCTATGACGCTCGAGTAAATCCCGATTTAGCATCGTGGGCTTCCCTACTATAACTGCCTACTCCGGCGCGGACGCTTTGGGTTGTCGACGTCTATTTTAGATTAATTACCTACCTGCAAATAATAGGAAAGTTAACTTAAAATTGACAAATTTCTGTGTCTAGAGAAACCAGACAGATTTTATGCAGTTATATTATTATTATACTAAATTTAAAAATATTATTTATGAATTCGCCGTAATGGTGATGGCGAAAGTATACATACTAATCATGTTTACCTACACATAATAATACTATAACTATATTGTCTATAGGTAGGTAGGTATCTATTATTTTTTTATGTCTTTGCACGAAACTATTACACTACACTTATATACCACTAATTTACAACTATGGTCTGTCCCAGAATTCGAGATACTAAAATGACAGTCTGAAAAAGGAACAGTGCTGCTCCGTGATTCCGGTTTCGTAAATAACCGATAAAATGTTTATTTTACGATAACAAAAATAACATTAATGCATTCAATATTCTACTTTCCATTTACTTTATCATACGATAAAGTGATGAAATCTAAGCACAGGTAAAAATACAGTGTTCATCACTTAGTGCCAACGTAAAAATAATACAGAGGGGCTACTACAAAACTAGAAAAACGAAGTTCGTATGGCACCGTCCCTTTCACTCGCGTATTGAATGAGATAAGCGTCAGCGGGACGGCAACATACGAAGTTCGAGTTTTGCATTTCGTAGTCAGGGCCAGCACCAGCAGGGCTACTACGAAATTCGAAAATCGAAGTTCGTGTCGTTCCGTCCTTCTGACACTACTATTTAATTTAATACGTAAGTGAGAGGGACGTTACGGTACGAACTTTGATTTTCGAATTCCGGAGTAGGCCCTCAGATATCACACAACGTCATTGTTCATGTTTTTCGTATTCAAGTGGTATTCAACCGATTTTCGTTACTTTACTCGTATTGTCATCGGATGTGATCAGTGCGTTTTCTCGTGTTTTTATTTAGATATTCATATCATAGAATAATAAATCAAATATTCATTATTCTCATATTATTTAGTTAATGTAAAACTTACTTAGAATGAAATTGAAACTTAAACATCAACATCTATAAAAAGTCGAAATATCTCGAAAACGGTCGCATTTTTATTAGACCTATTTTACCTTTTCTAGAATGTCCTAAGTGCCCTACATTTTAGTACATCACGGATCCGTTCATATCTTAATAGTTTACGACATACATACATAGGTACCTACAAAATCTTTCGGTAATAACCGGTTGCGGCACATCACTATTTATGAGACGCAAAAAACAGGTAACACATGAAACGTCATTTTAGTATCTCGAATTCTGGGACAGACCATAAATCTAATACAAAAAATATGTAAGTACGGTACGAGTAAGCGAATGTAAAAGGTGATCATCTCGGGAAGCGAGCGCAAGACAAACGAGCTAAAATCGAAACGTGCGGCGCCGACGGCAGCGCAGCCTTGACTAAAGAAAACTTAATCGTCCTTAAATTATCAGCGCGCACACATTTAAACCGCGCGATGTACTTTTGTTCGTAGTGAGCCTACTTGTTCTTTTACTATGCTAAGGGCCTCCCCTCATCTATCGACGCGGAATCGGCTTGGGCCGACCAAAAAACGCTTTATGACCACGCAAGATCAAAAAGAGGTCTTACCGTTAGTAAACGTCGTTTCGCGTCGGCCGAGCCGATCGACGTCTTTTTCGCTCTTATTGCGTGGACATAAAGCGTTTTTTGGTCGGCTTAAGCCGTTTCCGCGTTGATAGGTTTGGGGAGACCCTTAGGAGAAGGTCGCATTGAGAGATTAATCTATATAGCATTTAAGTAAAAAAAAAATTGATTTGTTTACACTACATTCTCACTATAATTTGATCGTGGAGGTTATTGTAACATCCCTGTGTGATATACTTCTAACTCATGCTTTGGCTTGGCATTTGCCACTAATAAACAAAGTACAGTGTTAACGGTCCGGTGGGACTCTTCATTCTTGTAGAGATGGATACAACTCCATAACCAACTATAGTCATTTTTTCTGCTTATTTTTATTTACTTACAGCCTTATTCATAAAAAGTTAGAGCCTCCTTGAAGGCTCCTTGAAGGCCCGATGCTAAAAAACGTGATTCATAAACGTCTGTTAGCGCTAATCAGTCGATCAAGGCTCTGTTAAAGTTAGAGGACCGTAGACCCTCCTTTATCTCCCTGCTAAGTCACAAAATGGCCGCCACAAGTTTGAACAGCTGACTTTGACAAGAGCAAAAAACCATACCGAAGATATTTATAGTGAAGGCAGAGCTACGCAAAGATTAAAAAAAAAAAACTGGAAAATTTATTTTCAGGAATTTGTATTTAAAAATCCTCTAAATTAGCAACAATAAATTAACAATAAATATGAAAAAAAATTAGGATGATTAACATAATTATGGCTTTTTGCACAACATAAACATGCGAATCGGAATGGCGGGAAAACAAACAATTCGCTTTTTATTTTTTTTCCTGCTAATTTGCTGTCACTGCTGTCAATTTTTTTTTTTAATTATCGATTAGGCCATTTTTTGTCTTTGATTTGTCAAGGTGGCCAACATAACGCGTCTAATCCGTCTATCAGCAGCTCAACAACTAGCAGACTGCTAGCAAGTGTTTATGAATCATACTTCTTGACAACCGTCTATTAAGCTTAATCAGTCTGTTAAGTAACAGACCGATCAAACCTCAATTAAGGTTTTTTATGAATAAGGCTGTTAGTATGTATCATACTAACACTAGCTCGTAGGACATTGCTACTAACCCAATATGGTTTTTTATCTGAATTAAATAATTGAATTGAATTAATATCTGTCACAGCAGAGCGTGCAAAAATATCTGACACGTCCTACCAGGCCTAGAAATAGAGCCGTTTGAGATATTATGTCACATATTGGGGCTGGTGACTGTAATCTATTTATTTAATACAAACATGTTACTTATGAACACAATAATTCATAGACACGTCGGCAGCATTCGGAAGTAGTCGTGTGTTCCGAATTTTCACAAAGGACTATTCACTACTTTTTCATCACACTGGCTCGTAAACAGTGTCGTAACATGCAGGCTACCTTGGTTGCAACCCCCCAAATAAAACCCTCGACCTTTATGTGCTTGTCATGAAACCCGTGGTCGGTCGCATGAGGACTCGCACGCACGGCAGGCAGCTGCGGGAGGGGGAGGGCGGCGGGGTGCTGGCGCTGCCAAGAGCGCAGCCCAAGGTATAGGCAATTTTTGTAAAAATATTAGTTATTCTTTTACGAATATACAATTTTACTCGCAAATGTGATGAAAAACATTGTATGTCACACGGGCGGTACTAGAATTACGACCATCGACTCATTAAAGCCGTCACTGTTCGACTTCGGGCTTCTAATAGAGTCTCGTTCGTATTACCTTATTTACCGCCCTTAAGACACAATGCAGTATCGTAGTCGTAGGTAGTGTGTGGTGTGTGGTGTGTGGTAGTACTGACCACGCCGCTGGGGTCCTTGATGACGCCGGTGACCTTGCGCTGCGCGTCCTTGCTGAAGTACCCGTAGGGCTGGTACTTGAGGTGCGCCACGTAGCCGGCCGCCGCGCCCGCCTCGCCCGTGATGTCCATGTCGCCGTGGTTGTCCACCCACAGCTTGCCCACTATTATGTTGTGCACCGTCGTCGTCACCTGCAAAACGTTACGTCGCTATTTACTATGTGTGACACTAATAGCAATAGCAACCAACCAATAGGGAATATGCAACCATGTTTTTTTTGTTCAAATATACCAATGACTCTTTCGAGTTATTGGTACTCATGGGTGGAGGTGACCATTTTCCATCAGATAATGCTCCTATAAATAACCTCTGATAAATACAAATCTCTGGCAAGGAGTTGACAGTTGACTTGCGCCGTCATAAAGACTGAAAGACACTAGGGTAGCATAATGCTCGGCTTAGCGCTTAACGCTTCGCGCGTTCCTCTCCTATGAGAAACTCAGAAATGTACACACTGAACCACAAGCGAGAAATCGGCACGTGTTTTACCACACATTAATATACTGCAAATGCTAAAAAATATGATTCGCGTGGTCTCTCTACTTACAGAATGATCGCAATAAGTTAGTGCAGAGCCGAGCTCCTAGTCTAACCTTACCCCACCGGTAGGTGTTCCCGGAGCCCTTGAAGGTGGCGCCCTGTTCGGCCTGCGGCGTGACGGCGATGGTCTGGCCGCGGAACATGGAGACCAGCCCGTAGCACAGCCACGACGCCCAGCGCGAGCCCTCGCAGTGCATGGCCAGCATCGGCGGGTGGTGCGACACCTGCGCTGCTGCTCGCTAACTATCCCGGTCGCGGTCCCGCTCTACCTTACCCTCGCCACCCTGCCATCCTACACTCAGACAACTGCTACACACAATGCTCTCTCGCGTAAGTCTTCCCCGTCTCTTGCCGGTCGAAATCAAAATCAACAGTTTTGCAAATAGGTTGCACGGGACTTTTTTTAAGTGTAACAGCGCTTTAAGACCATCATTGCCGCAAGAAACTTGGCAGGGTCTGTCAGCACGAAAGGGTTGAGAGAGAGAGAGAGAGAGAGACTATGTTTCTGCCTCGTTTCATCGCCACTACCCACATGCCACCCGCTATCGGAACGTGATGTATTGTCTTTTAACAAGTTTTGAACCTTTGATAGCGCCTACCTACCTGATAGTACCTATATGAATCGATCCGCCGCCATTAAAAAAAAATTAAGACTTACCCCATATGTGTTTAATTTTATAGCTGACAAGATTGTGATGTGGATCGGCTGTCAGTGCAATTCTCTATTACTAGTGTACGTATTAAAATATTAAGACGGGCCTTATCAGATTCAAGACATGCCCACACCTCAATATGGCC
Source organism: Choristoneura fumiferana (assembly GCF_025370935.1). Lineage (NCBI taxonomy): Eukaryota > Metazoa > Arthropoda > Insecta > Lepidoptera > Tortricidae > Choristoneura > Choristoneura fumiferana. The sequence goes on from NC_133480.1 coordinate 11,383,439, forward strand.
ACTTACATTTAGACGTTACGCATATTGACGCGCTACATACTTAATATTTCAATGGGGGTTTCTAGACAGGCGAAATATCGCTAGCGATAGTATCGATAGGGCCTTTTGACGTTACAGCGTGGCTTGCGATTGGCTCATTTAGTTATTTAACCAATCATAAACATCAAAGTTGTCAAACGGATCTCACGATACTGTGCCAACTGACATCGAAACCCTCATTGAAAGTACCGAAGCCGCGTCAGGGCCGTCCTACTCCGCAAGTGTACCTTCCGCCAGGTGTATTTGTTCCCGCTGCTGAGGAACTCTGCCGAGGCGCCGCCGAGCGGCACGACCTGCAGATACTTCCCGCGGAACTTGGTGGTCATCGTGAACTCCTGCCAGCAGCGCCAGCCCGCCGCGCCCTCGCAGTGCTGCGCGAGCATCGGCGGGTGGTGGGACACCTGACGCCAACCGACACGCACTTTTATCACCAAAACTTTGCGGAATCAAAGGTTGGGCCACGTGAGGGATCAGCGGGCTGTCACTTTCCTGTGCATTGGAGGAAAAGGGACAACGCGAAGATATCTCACGGCCAGTCGTTTTTGGAAAGGAATTTGGAATGGCGGGTGGGTGCTGGTAGGAGTGGGCGGCGGAGGTGAGTGACGCTAGTTCGTGAAGTACTATATTTCGTTTATTTTTTAACATTAGAAAGACTATCTTGTTCAGATCTTGTTGAATCAATCTTGACCTGTCTTTATTGAAACACCTTAAGTAACAATAGGATAAGTCATTTATATATTTATGGCTTATAAGTAACAGTTACAAATTGTTTAAAAGTGTTTTTCAATGAAAGACAATTAATTATAGATGGTATACCTTTTTTAAAACGCAGAATTACAGAGGCTAGTATGTGGTGTCTCAAGAACAAGGGATAATAAAACCGGCACATAAAAATCCCTGACTACACATTTAGCCTTAGAATCATGTTAGTACATTCAAGAGCGTTTGTGACTCTCGAACAGCATCTCAGGCCGGGTGTGGATAATTCTATATTAAGAGGCGGATCGTAAGGGAACCGTTGTTAAGCGGTTTGTAGGAGTGCAGGAGCGGGTGGCGGAAGGAGCTAGAGAATCAGGTGTAAGGGGACTACAGTATACAATGTCTATGAACAGTCGAGGTAAATGAATCACATACTAGGGTGGGATTTTTTCAAAAACAATTATTAGCTATTATTTCTGTGGCAGACGTATGGAATGCCAATATTACATAATATCAGTAGCACAAAGGTTCCACTCTGGTACGCGATTCCGTTTCATTGACTGTACATATCGACATACATTTATTTTGAATAAAAAATTAAGAAAATCATCGACTTATTTACAGAAGAGCAAACTTCATAATTGTTAGGTGCCTGCAACATGTAATTTTACAGTCAAAACACGGGCGCTTTTGTTATTTTTCGTAAATTACAGATTTGACATTGGAAACTATTGTAGCAGGCTTTCCATGCTTCATACTTTGTTTGATGACTGAATTGCCATTTATATTTGATAGCCCTTCATTTATTGGGTACATTTAGTCGATTTTTACACTTCAGACATACGTAATATATTTATATTAAATATATTGACCCGGATAACTCACGTCTTATATCGAGTTTAGCTCGACATATATTTAAGACGTGAGTTATCCGGGTCAATATATTTAATATGAGTGAGTCTCATGGTAGTTTCATGTTCAAAATTGTAATATTCAACCGAAGCAACTGGAGATCATCATCCTGCGGCTGACATGAAGATAATAATGATGAATAGAATTATTGGATTCTAATACATTTGCCCTTTGACGCGGTACACTTTGATCATCGATCATGCATGAAACATTTGTGAACCACAATTAAAAAATCCTAAATTACAAACATTTAAAAACTGGAGGTTGTGTCAACCAAACTAACCCAAATAAATAATAGTGTATTACAATTTTAAAATGTTTTTAAGTTCAAGGTTTTACAACTATAGAACATTACATACCTGTTCAGATATTGACCGCCAGCCGAGGTCTGCCATGCGATCACATTCATATGTCTCACCGAGAAGCGGGTTAAACGGCTTATTAGTTCTGAAAAAATATATTTCAAACATTCAGAAACACAATAAAAAATTAAAAAATAATACATTATTTGTTAAACGATTTTGATAATGTTTATTGACCAAATTAATCAGTACTTGAAAAAAATAATTTAATCTCAAGTACTGATTATTATAATTATCTCAAGTTTAGTTGTACTACACAACTGATTTGATAATGTTGTTAATTGAAATAAAACCAATAACGGTATAAGATTATGTTCAATGATAGTATGAGAGCGTTTAGCATTTGACGTGATATTGAATTGATGGGAAACAGATATAACACCATTAAAATAGCAGAAAGTTGATGTGTTGGTAACATAAACAGTGTTAATCCAATAACAGGCAAACACAACCTGCATACTACTCGTTAAACTTATACTATTTGTTAATATCGGTTCTAATTATAACTATTTTAGTAATCAAATTATAAATAAAAGGAAACAGATTACGGTATATTACATTTCTGACGTCATAATAACTTCTGTACATTGTTGTTGACATTCTGTCTATAATAAGTTGCTTTTAGTTAATACATATTCATTAATACGATACAATAGACAAAGCGCCGTTGCAGCTAAAGTTCGTGTTTATGCTAGATCTAGGCGACATAAAATAACTTTTTATGCTCTAGTGCATAAAATAAAATCTTCCTCTAAGACCAAGGCAATCAGGTGTAGTAAACAGCCACAAACAAAGAAGTCTGTATTTTTTTTAATAATTTTTAATTTATATTAAACTAAAAATCAACTAAATCAATCGAAATAGATCAATAAAATTAAAAAAATGAAATTAAAACTAATACATGCACAATAAAAGGTACATAGTAAGTGAATAATTGTTTTCACTATTTCTATTTAATTTCCTCGCCATCGAAGTGAAAGCAAAGTGTAAAACTCGAGCATTAAACCCATTTCCCCCTCGACGTGTCTATCCACCCTCGCCGTACCGATTGGGGTGGCTATATGAACGTCTTGGGTAAAATGGCTCGTTTTATGCTCTTGTTGTACAATCTACTATAGAGGGGGTGTTAACAAGACAAAATGCGGTCTTCTACTAGACCCAACACTTAAAACGTTCAATGTTACTTGCTTGCGTGGAATGTCCTTGAGACAAAAGTCACGTGCACTCACTCTCGGAACGGGAGCCAGTAACATGCCCCGCGTCTCAGCAGAGCGAGGATTTTGTAAATACAAAACAAGTGAAGGACGTATGCCAGAAATGTGTATACTCGGCCTCATCGCACCTCGCTCATTTATTTCAAAAGAGCCCGCTGCACGCCCTCGCTACTCGCTACGCATCCTCGCACAGCTAAACTACCTCCCACATCTCTGCGCTCTGGTGTGAAGAGTCACAACGTTCCACATTCTCGCACCGCTCAGGTACCTCGTGCTCGTACTGGTACTGGTACATCAGTAGTGGCGGTGGCGCAGTTATATCGTTACCTGTTGGCGGTGGTGGCGTAAGAGGATACGGTGAAGGCGGCGACGTAGGCGAGCTGCTGCGCGGGGTCGGGGCAGCGCGCCGCCGCGTCCAGCACGCTCGAGTACTCGTAGTCCTCCACGAGCCGCTGCAGCATCGACAACGGCTCGCTGAAGTTCACGGGGATCGGGATCTTGGACAACTCCTTGCCTGGAACACGAACCAACGCCTTACTATTGCTAATGAGGGACATTTGACAGGCCTGCCTGCCAGGCGGAAGCTGTTTCGCCTGTCAAGCAGCAAATAATATCACGTTATATAGTAAAAAATAAGAATAATTCAATGAAAATTTTTTTTTTTTAATTTTAAATAAATAAATATCACGAGATAAACTTGTGGGTATTGGTAATAGATACACATATGTACCGTAAACTCAGGTTTCTATAGTCCTAGCGTTCATCAATAATCCAAACGGACTTTTTAACATTTCGAACAATTACGGAACTGCTAACGTCTAGGAGGTTCATCGCAGCCTAATCCAATAGAAAATGCACGATGAACCTCCTAAACGTTAGCAGCTCTGTAATTGTTCGAAATGTTAAAAAGTCCGTTTGGACTATTGATGAACGCTTGGGACTATAGAAACCTGAGTTTACGGTACTTAAATAGTACATATTAAACACCCGACTTGAGAACCAATATTCGTATTTTGCATACAAATATCTACCCCGATCGGGAATCGAACCCGGAAGAACCTCAAGCTTCGTAGTCAGTTTCTCTAACACCTATCTGATCGTTCTTCTTCTTTCGTTTCTGTTTGCGTAAAAAAGATACACGCTCTTTCCCATCTGCAAGCCATTTAGCTTTATAGCCGTCGGTTAGCCAACTTGAATCATGCACTGTATCTTCAGTTACACAGTTCAGTCGTGTTACCCGACTTTAAGGCCTATGCACACACAGCATATTTCTTAGTCTTAAACGACACGCAGTTAACGCACCTTTAAACGAGATTCAGTCACTTTTGTACTCGCTTGAGAAGTTTCGACGCCGTAATCGCACGCTCATGAAACGCGCGTCGTCCGCGCGTAAGAAATACGCCGTGTAGGCCCTTGCCCTTACCCACCTATACAGTTCTTCATGATGGACCAGAGGCTGAGCGGGTAGTTGGGCTTGTCGGGCACGCGCACGCGCCGCGGGTGCCCGTCCACCATGCTCACCGCCACTTGCGACGCGTGCGGCTGCAACAGACATTCAGAATTCAAGCACGCTATCTTCTTTAGATCATTAGATTTAGCAACAAATTGAAATTCCAAAATTTCGCTAAATTCCGATGGGAATTCTTAAAAATTATATCATGGTCTCCATTGGCGTTGCACTAAAAACAACTGTACCAAATTTCATGACTTGTGGTTGAGACATTAACTGGAACTCGTGGAAATATCGGGATAAAAAGTAGCCTATGTGTTATTCCAAAGCAGTGATTCAGAAGGAAAGTTTATTGTTTACCTGTACCTGTGTACTGATTAACTGTCGACCTGATGTTCCGCTAAATAAGCCGGTGTGTACTTATGGATAAAACTTATTGAACAAGGAATAGACAAGCGGGCTTGCCGATTTGACTATTGATCGTCGATTTGAATAGCAATTTTCTTAATGTATGAAAAGTGTGTAAGTGTACAAAGCAGCATAACCTAAAATTCTGCAGCTCTTTTTTTACTTATTTCGACAACATACGTACAGTTGAACAAATTGAATCATGGCCCAAGGTGGAACCTTTTAATAATAAATTTCACTATGAATTGCTTGACAAAACTATGAGCTGTCAACATGACATTAGTAGCACAAAGGTTCCACCCTGGGTCATGAATGTCATGATTCAATATGTTCGACTGTACATTAATGTGGTAGTGGTTGCAGTCATTTTTTATTTTGTGAAGTTATACTGTTTTGTAATGTTTTACAAGCTTGGTGATACTACAAGGTCAAGCTAATTAGTACGAGCGCGTCTTACAACAGTCAATAATGTGCCAAGAACTTTACTATTTTAATGAATGATTTCCTTGTACTGTACATGTTTTATTTTATTAACGGATAATTGACCATCAGTTGGCATGAATGATGTGTTAACCAGAAGATCCTCTGCAGTCATAATTAAAAATGTGACATCTTATTGCCTTTAATAGTAAATGCAGTCAACTATTAAAACAGCGCAGCTTTTTAGTAGCAAATAGTTATTACGAAACATTCCTAACAAAAAAACATCTATCATAGAAATTTCAAAGTCAATCCGACCTCCGGAAGTGAATAAAAATAGTCCCACGAGATTGTTTATATTGAATATTATATCTTTGCAGTAGCAGATTTTCTTTTACCGACAGATAAACAGTATGTAATCGACGTGCATTTGCTAAAATTGTAATTTCGAACGTTGACGTGACATCGAAAAGGTCAAATGTCTTTTCGAACGCTAGTCTGTCACTACTTTATTCAATAGGTGCCTAGAATCTGTCTGTAACATCTATACCTACTTAGTTTTTTGCGTTAGTAAAAAGAAACAATGCTTTTTAATTGTTTATGAAATTAATAAATCCCGAAATATTAATCCTGTTATTTCCTAAAAGTATTCTTAAGAAAAGATATGTCGAGCTAGCAAAAAATGAATAGGTATGGTTAAATACGAAGAGCGTTACCCATATGACGGCGTCTGTAGCCTTGGCGTCCGGCGGCGGTTTGGAGGCCGCGGCCGCCGCGTCCACGCCGCCCATCGAACTCTCAGGCCGCTCCTTGTCCTCCAAGAATATTACCTGACAAACAAACATCATTCAATACACTTATACTGTATAAGTATCGACATTGCCGGTTAGTAGCGCACAGTTGGGTACGCGCTCAGAATACTAGTGTCAAAATAGAGGGCTCCTTCATGTGAATTAAAGAAAAGGGGCAGCCATAGCATTAATGCCCTGGGCGATTTTGATGGTGTATTAATGTTATTGCACCTATTTATAACTTTAAGTTTTATGTATTAAGTCGTAAACAGAATTTTTTCATCTATATAATATAAAATAAAATAAATAACTTCTTTTATGCTATAAGATATTTAAAATCAAGTGAGTCATACAATGATAGATGTTGTGCCACATTAGTCACTATAATAATCATAATAAAGTAAGTCGTACTAATTCGAATGTTGCAAGCGGAAGCGGAAAATGTTGAAATCGCAACGCTTCCAGTAGGTACTATAATTGACAAGATTTCATATTTCTAAGACTATAATTTGATTCGTTCTCTGTATTCTGGTTGGAAAGAGAAAGACGCTAATATTTTTAAAATTTCGCTACGATTATTAATTAATTTATTACAATTTTTTCAAGATGTGCTTATTCTAAAAGGGCATAACTCCAAAACTACCACACAATAGATCCATTACTTTTGTCAAGTCTCTATAAAAAAAAAAAGATTACGTAAATAAATCTGACGTAGAAGTTGTCAAAATTATGAGAGCTCCTTTTTCTGGTGAAAAAGGCAAAGGAATCATATCTATTCTGTGGTAGTATTGGCAAATTCAGATATATTTTTTTTTAGTATTTTTTTAAATATGGAGAAATAAATTATAATAAATATTTTCCCATGTTTAGGAGGCAAAACTCTTTCGATTCCTGTAGTAATTTACAGGTGTTCAAAAAATGTAATCTTGTCAATTTTAGTAACAAAATCCTTCGGCAATCTTTTTGTCTTGTCTATTATCTATCATGTACAGTCAAGGTCATAAATATATGAACGTTACCAAGACGTCAAAAATATCTATACACCTTTATGTCACTAACCGTAAGACATACAACCGTACATATATTTGAGGCTATGGCTATAGATATTTATGCCCTTGACTGTACAGTCGCCGTCAGATATTTCGGAGCGGACAAGGTGGTCAAAAATATCGGAACATGCACTCTATTATTAAGCCATCAGAGTTCACGTTTCGATATTTTTGATCACTTTGATATATATGATGGTGATGGCGACTGTAGTCCAAGGCCGTGTTGGGCATTGAGATACTGACCATTCATATTTCTAACTAGCTTTTGCCCGCGGCTTCGTCCGCGTGGAATTCGGTTATCGCGCGCTTGTTCCCTCGGGAACTGTGCATTTTTCCGGGATAAAAAGTAGTCTGTCACTCTCGGGCCCATAAACTATATCTATGCCAAAAATTACGTCGATCCGTCGCTCCGTTTCGGCGGGAAAGACGGACAAACATACAAACACACACTTTCGCATTTATAATATTAGTATGGATTAGGTAATAATGTGGCATAAGGAGCATGAATGGTCGACGAGCGTTGGAGACAGGCTGATAGCACAGAGAGTAGGCTTGTATATGTAGCTGATTAAACTTACGATACGACATGGTAGCGGGTAATTGCCACTGGCCTTTATTTGCCATCAAGTGTATAGAGGCTCATGTCTAAAAAGCCTGATAAAGTTCAGTTGTCATTCCGCTTGACACATACGAGGTATTTCTTCTATTAATTCAAATATCCTGAGCGGCAAAAAATTTGGTCCTCAAATGTATGCAGAAATAGTTAATTTCATATGTAGAGGGCCAAATTTTGTGCCGCTGAGTATAGTTACTGACAACGCGACGGTACAAACTTATGTTTATATTTTACCTAGAATTTAGGTCGTTACTCACGCAGTCACGCTGGTATCACACTGAACGTTTTATTTATTTGTCGAAATAATTTTCACGTATTGTATTAACTTGTTAAAATTATTTACAGGATGTCATATGGTTATAATGCTAGTGTAAGAATGGTTATGTAAATTTAAACTACAGTCCACATTACGCGTCTGAATCGACACGCTGTTCAAATACTATTTACAAAAGATCATTTTACAAAGTCACATCTTTGTACAAATTATCGGTTTATTTTGCCTAAAGGCTGAGCTTGGCCGTGTAGTGAGAGAATACTGAAAGCAATCTGAGCACATTGCCCTGAGCAGGTTAAATACACGGATTTAATATATATATTTATATTGGATTTAATGTAAATAATTTTGTATTTATTTTCTCTCTTTTGAGTATTTCTGTTTTGTCTCTTTACCGCACGTAATTTTCACTGTCTGCTTATCCTCTATATAACAAAATGTTTTCTCCTAACTAGGTTAGCTGGAAGAGATCCATTTTTAGGGATAAGCTCGCCTTTGTTCTCCTCTCTGTGTATTTGTATTTTTATTTTTATGTGCAATATAGAGTTTACATACATACATTATACAGCACAACCAGTTTCACTGGAATAATTTAAATAGCAATACTGACCTGCTGGGTTTCAGTAACCGTTTCACCCTCGGACTCGTCAGAGCTTTCTCCGCTGTTAACTTTGTTTTTTCTGTTTACCTGTAAGGATACACACACAAGACATGATCAATGTGTGACAGATGAAGTGAAGATTTCCTCAACTCAAGACTGGTGATGAAATTTATTACAAAGAGGATATTCATTTAAATAAGTTATACTAATTCAACAGTTCAAGCAATTAACAGATTGATTTCCATTACAAATTAACTCAGTTTTATGTATTTTAATATTTACATTCTCAACGATACAATCCCTAAATAATGCTACTATATGAAAAATAAATCAATTATTGTTTAATGTGCCAATTAATTGCTTACACAAAAGTATAACAAGACATACCACAATGTTAAAATGATGCAAGTAATGAAATGAAAAATAATTAAAATAAATTATTTGTCAGTACCTAAGTATGTGTTTCGGCAATACTTTGAGTTTTTCTTTTAGAATTGTTTATCATAATTATGAGGGGTTCTGCCATCAAGAAATAGTACTTTATGCAAATGTTGTATAAGTGACGGTCTTAAAACGCGAGTTTGGCGTGGGTAGAGATATGAGCCGCAGGCGAATATCGCTATGAAAGACGCCACGAGCGTTTTAAGACCAAGTTATGCAACATTGTATACAATCTCTTATCATCATCATCATCATCAGGCTAAAGACTTACTTATCTACATGACACTGCTAACACATTCAACATGGTATGAAACATGAATGAAGCGAATTATGTTTCCCGCCAATTCCAGGAGTTAAATTTGACATATATATATTTTTTTTATATTCACTTTCAATACTTTTATGACAAACAACACTTGAATTGAATGGAAAATGCTTAATTTAGGACTAAATATAGGTACCTAGTAAAATGTAATATTCTTTGATTACAAAATAAGGATACTTAATTTTATTTTTTAAACGATTATTGATTAGTAACTGAATAAAAATGCTGTGAACTAATTTCAATGTAATGTTGGTAATACTGTATTTATTCGAAATAGAGGTTAGGAATCCTAAATTTTAAAAGTTGACTGTCAAAGGATGGTCATTGAACTGTATTATTATGAATATCAAAGCATTTTAAAAGCATCCATAAGTGTGCTTTTATGAGCCATAGAGTCCTAGACTTTTACCAGGACTTATACTACCGGACTTGTATTATATTGTTTCATTGTCAAATTTAATAAAAGTACAGGAGTAGAAAAATATGTTTATGTTTGAGTGAGTAATACCAGACACAGCTACAGCTGTTTTTAGATAAGTCAAAGTTATTCATGTTTATGATAATGTGGAAGTACTTAATAATAAGATATGTTATCAGCATAATGTAAGATGATTATTCATTACAAAGACTGTGAGAAATTATTATTATGTTGAAATCAATGCTTCTTTGTTTTGATGGCTAACAAATGGGAGAATGGGCTCATTTATTTTTAATATGTTATAATCAGCAACAGTTGCAAGGGTGCAAAGTATTGGATGAGAGGGCATGCAAAGCCTTATGTTTGGGGGGGTGAGGGGAGACTGTTTATAACTAGAATAAATAATTAAAATACTTACGGGTACTTTCATTACAAAAGAATTGTGTGTTTTGTCATCCATAGTTGAGGAAATTCCCTCTTCCATGGCATCAAAAAACTCATGGTCCTCATCCTCTGTTTCATTGCCCTGACCGGATCCGTTACCTCCTAGGTAAAACAAAAAATAATAAATAAGTCCTGTATGTATGTTACACTAAGACCAGTACTACTGAAATATAAACAATAATATTTATAATACACAACAATTTTATTTTTAATTACTGATAAGATAAGATGCAAGTAAACTTTTCAAACATTACCTATCTAATTATTCAAGCTGTAAACACAACTTGCTGCATTACTATTACTTGTGAATAAGTTAAGCTTCCAATGAAATTAATATCTTGTTAGATAATCCGAAACCACAGACATAAAGGATTGGATTGGTGGACTGATTCACCCAGTCATGTGATTACATTTGTTTACATAGATATTATTAAAAACCACAAAGGAGTAGGAGTATATTGATTTAACTTTAATATTCTATCTACAAATATTGTATCTAACTAGATTTTGAAATGTTTTGAATCTATTGTCTAATAAATGAATGAATACTGTTAGTACTTGATACTTCAATCACTACCTGATTGTAAAAGATTGTAAATAGAAGTGCATAAATATGTTTTTGTGTCAATCATACAATTATAGATCCAATTGGAATACTCAGAATAACTACTCATTTCCTTCTTGCTTGGTCCAAATTTTAGTAGACCTATAATAAAAATAAAAAAACTGTATCATTATCCCTTTGGATAAGCAAACTGTCTACATGAATATTCCAGTTACTAGCATGACCAAATTTGATAGCTAATTGCAAATTTTTAGTTCACTGGGATTCAAGCAAACCAACTCAAAGTATAAAAACAATGAATAGAAAGTTTTTAGGCAAACCTTTGACATAAAACACCTCGCTTTACCTTCTACACTGTCATCACTAAAAAGCATACAATTTTTGCTTCCGGACAACACTGAACATCGAAACAAAGCATACAGTATAATGAAATTATGAAATGAGCCCCACCACAAATATAGTCCAGATTTAATGGCTGATAAACCTAAGCAGTGCAAAGAACATGCTGTTACAATCACAGTTATGTGAAAACATCGGCATACGAATGTTTGCTAGGTGAAATTTTTCCTCCACTTATTAAAGAGGACTGAACACCAACCTTGGCATGACAATGAACTAGCACTAATTCGGTTTTTTTCCGGTTTTGTGATTGCGCTGACTTACCGCCCATGACGCTGATACGAAGCACAACTCAATTTGTCATCGGAACCATTAGTAATTAGCCCCGCAACTAGCACTACACTACACAAATCCAAACTAACCGAAATCACAATACAGGCGCCCGCCCGACACGAATGATGCAGCTGCCAAAAGACAACACGTCTAACGCGGCAGACAATAATTAGATAAACGAATACGTCATATTTGCAACCAATTGAACTTCTTTATATGAAGCAACCTTGAAATCACCTAAAAACTTGAAATGAAAATCTACGGCGTCGAGAACGAAACATTTTACGATAGCTCGAAGAGCTGTCTTACGTACCGAAATCAAACAGGTTTTAATATAGTTTTAACATTTTTTTGAATTTATTTATTTTTATTCTAATTATTATATCTTGAAATACAACATTTATAGGAATTTAATTATTTGCTCAGAATTTCCGAGGCCATTCAATATTTCTCAGCTCACTCACACAGACAGGTAAAATTGACGTTCCGTCATGCGCAGCGCATGAAGTGTTGACGTGTTGCGGTTGCGTCTGTGGTTGACGGCTGCGTTTCGATATTGCATATACACGATAAAAAAAAGTTCAACTTACTTTCATTAAATCGTCAGGTGACAAGCAAGTCACTAACTGCAAAATAAAAGGTTAATGGAATATTAACCTTACGATACCATGCACAAGTTTGATTATCCCTCTTGAAGTCGTAATTAGTGACTTTTGCTTGTTACCCGACGAAATAATGTACCTACAGAGTTTTTAATGTACGAAATAAGTAGGTAAACAGGATTCGATTTGTAGCATTCGAAGATGGCGGATGTAGACAATATCTTATTTTTCACACCTCTCCTTCAGAAAAGTAACTTTTCCTCCCTGACGAGAGGGAGCAAAGTGCAACTTTTCTGTTCAACGCTTTTCAAAGTGATTTATTGCAAATGCCATTTTTTGAAATGAATAATTGTAAAGCTATGCCATTTTCTATGCTGGTTGTTCTTTAATAATATCTAAAATTATTTTTTTCAAGTTTCTTAATGCTTGTTGTGAAAAGTTGTATGAGCCACTCGGGAGCAAAATTATTTTCATGTTGGGCGTTAACACTTGAATCCCTCATTACGCTCAGGATTCTACTGCAGAATCCTTCGCTACATTCTGGATTCAATGTACCTACGCCCTCGCCGTAAATACATTTTGCTCCCTTCTGACACAAATAACTATTGCTATTTCTGTTTCTTTGGCTAGTTGAAGTATAATTTTGACAGTGTTTTATGCGGCGATTAACCTTAACAGTGAACAGTGATCCCAAAATTCTATATTGCTCTCGTGTCTAACATTTTTTAATGCGCAAGTGGTCTCCACGTGGTTTTTGGAATTTTACTATCATGTTGCAAAAACTACATTTACCATACAACGTCCCTCTCAAAGAGAGTTTACCTTGATACTGGCGAAATTGTCCTATTAATTAGGACAGAAAAGCCATATTATAAATGAGAAGAAGTAGGTAAACAAGCAAAATTGACAAACATCTACCTCTCGTTATAATTTGTATTTGTCACGTATAACTGACCAAACCAGATATCCTGATCCTAATTTCTTATCAAAATTCAAAATTCCGTGATATTTTTTTAATTGAATTTCGCTCCTCACTTTGTCATAGCCACACACAATCGTCTGTATTTAAAAAAAAAATAATGTTTCACAATCAAATGTTTATTAATTCCGTTTCCCCGTTTGGCTAAATGCGCCAAGAGCGCGAAGCTATACAAAAAATGGGTTTTTGTTTTTAAAGCTGCAAACACACCGGTCCAACGAAAGTTAACGAAAGGGTTTTTTTGGTCCTGTCTGGACGGCTTAGCGAACGGCTTAGCCGTCCAGACAGAGGGGCTACTACGAAAATCGAAGTTCGTATCCCCCTCGCGTATTTAATGGCATAAGCGTCAGCGGGACGCCAATATACGAAGTTCGAGATTTGCACTTCGGGCCAGGATCAACGAAACCCACTCGTTGGCTTTCGTTGGGCCGGTGTGTATGCAGATTGAGGTGAACCATATGTATTTGGAAAAAACATTTATGATCATACGACTTACGACCCTTACAACTACGACTATTATAATATAATACCATAAGAAGGGGAACCATCTGAAGTTTTGGTGAAGGTTTATGAGAAAGAGATGGCGTATCTATTTTTATATGGATTTTATTTTTACTTTTGCTAGAACGTATTGTGTCAAATTGAAGAGCTTCATGAGTTGGTTGTATAAATAAATGCTTCCTCCATCCATATAGGGTTGCCACGTTTGACCTTTGGTCACGCACGGTGTACGAAAGGAGGACTTACAGTATGGAGAACAGTAAGGGAGGACATGTCGTCTTTTTAGGTAATATCTAGCAACCCTACCTCCATATTTGAATTGTAAGGACATGCTCAGCAAAATAATTATCTCTCCATCACCAATCAATAATAATATTACAGGCAACACCAAAAAACTAGGTAGGTACTGAATCGTTCTTTCTGTAGCTGATCGAAAATAGTAGATTGTACAACAAGAGCATAGAACGAGCCATTTTACCCGAGACGTTCATATAGCTACGCGAGCTGGTACGGCGAGGGTGGATAGACAAGTCGAGGGGAAAATGGGTTTAATGCTCTCGAGTTTTACACTGCTTTTCACTTCGATGGCGAGGAAATGAAATAGCAACAGTGGAAACAAATTGTTCTCTTACTAGGTAACTTTTTTCATGCATTGCTATATAATTATTGTTTTTTAGTTTTATTGATTTATTTTGATTGATTTTTAGTTTAACATAAAATAAAAATTATTAAAAAATATATAGAAACCTGATTAACTTGGTCTTAGACGAAGATTTTGCTTTATGCACTAGAGCATAAAAAGTAATTTTATGTCGCCTAGATCCAGCATAAACACGAACTTTACGAGCATGAGAAGTGAACAATATTTTTAATATTTAGGACTAAATGGGTCACGACTTGAAATCGGAATCGCATTTAGTCTTCTATTCATTATAAGCAGAACAAATACACAATATAAATTTTAAATTCCTATCAATGTACATTTTCTACTGTGATTTCATTACAAACACTAGTCAAACCGCAACCGCAAAAATCTGTTTGCAACTAGATATTTTAATTGCCCTTGAGTTAATTAATAGCACCAATCTATTTAACAATCGACCGCGATTTTTAAAGATCCACAACAAATCCAAAACGGGACTGAACTGACGCGATCACACCAACCAGCCAGAGCCAGGTGAGTCAGCAGTCAGGTCTACAACGTCCAATGGAGATGTGGCCAAACACAAAGTTTGTACTGTACCTACACTGATAAAATAATCAACTCCTTAAAATCTGTAAATTGAACATTTGACGGAAAAAAGTTCTCGAATGGAGCTCACTGGATGACACAGCGCTGCTTAGGGTTAAGCTTTAAAATGATCAAGTCAATGTGTTACATATTAGCGTGCAATGCGGTAGAGGAAACTGACTGACAACGGGAACTGACCTGTGGTGCTGCGGGCGGTGACAGTCTTCTCTAGGTTGTCATGCTGTCGTGCCAGTTGTTCCACCACTTCCTGAAGCCGAGTCTTCTGGTCGCGTTCGTGCTGCAGTGCCCGAGACATGCGCGCGCTCGAAGCCGCCGCCGCGCTCATAAATTCCGAACACGCCTGGTAACATAACGGAAATTGTTACCCCTCTGGGGGTGAAGCACGTAGCACGCGCATCATTTTCTTGCGTTTCATTACCCCATTGCCTTCTTCACACCCGCACGCGATTCACGACGACCTACCTATAGGTACAAACCTGGCCTTGCGCTTACAAGCCTTTTGTCGCGGGAGTAAAACCGACAACAAACAGGAACGAGGCGTGAGTATGACGCGAAACCGAGAAGAATATAAATAATATTCGAATCTGGCCTTATACTTCTATCGTAAATTTAATATCGTGCCATGCTAATGGTACTTAATAGGAGATTAAGGGGCTGTTTCACCATCCATTGATTAGTGCTAAGAGGGATAGCTATAACACGGCCTTTAAATTTTAAATTTCCGAGTAGCCCTCCAAATCCACAATCTAAAGCCGGTTCTCCACTGATCGAGCCGCCTCGCGAGGCAAGCGCCTGAAGCATGATTTTGTTCGACACAAGGCTCAAAATCGCTCGCTCAGTGGAGATTGGGCTTCATGGATTGCGAGAGAATCGCGCGACGGTGTGGAGAGGCTATTACAGTGAGTCCTTATCTCGCTGACCCGGTATGAATAGGACGCACTGTGGGGAAGCGAGAAAACTGCGCGTGCTGTTGTTGTTGTTTAGTACGAGATAGTCGCAGTACCAGCGGTCGCGGTCTCTACCCCTAGTGTAAGTTTTCGGTTACAAAATACGTCTCGATCGAGTTCGCGTAAAATCTCAATTTATATGGAAACACGAACATCGCAAACGTTCCGCTAGAGGCGCTGTTCGTGTTTTCATACAAATTGAGATTTTAACGCGAACGCGATCGAGACGTATTTTGTAACCGAAAACTTACGCTAAGGGCACTCATCGACCTCCAACACGAACACGACCGACGGATGAACCTCATGGACGTTCTAAGCTGATGCGCTCGCAGGATAATTGAATAAGGAGGGTTCGAATGGGCCGTCCCCGTACAGTACATTTACTTATTTGACCGTAAAATTATCTAATCGAGTTCGGTGCAAGTAACAGTACTAGTAGATACAGTCTGCCCATAATGATCGGATCTGTCCCGCGCTGTCCCGAAAGCGATATAAAGGATTGATCTTACAGCAGTTTGATAAATTTACATTAAATTACGATTAAATCATATATTTTTAGTATTTAGTAAATATACTCACGGTTTTTCAAACACTTGCCAGATTTGTCATTTGATAAGACAAGAATTTTCCCACCATTTTGTAAAAATACCTGGCTGTATTCTATATTTCGACACACTGAACTAAAGAGCTCCAACAAGTTTCGCAAAAAGTTTTCACAATGACAACTGATAGACTCTGCTTTCGTACATCTACTGTACAACAATTAATATACTAACAGAAGTTATGAAGGGTCACGTTCTGTAATCTCGTAATAATATCTGAGTACAATCCGTGAGCTCTTAGAAAAACCTTCGGGTTTCGGGGGAAATTAGAAGGATTCGTGTAGTAGGAAATGACTGTCTTTTTGACTTAGTAGCAATCCATCACGCGGAGAGTGCACTCGTTGTGTTTTCATTGATTTATATAGAGCAGTTAAACCACCACTTACTTATTTATTTAGTTTATTTTTCGTAAATTGATTTCCATGGGGAGTCAACTTAAACAGGGTATTTCTGTAAATAGCCAATAACGAGAATTGGTTTATAATGTAGGTATATATTTTTTATTAAAAGAAGCTGAAAGTTTCAAGAAATGTGTTGATTCTAAATATTTTAATGAGGTTCAAGACCGAGTTATAGAAGCAACGAGGATTTCGAAAAGTACATTAAATGATATTTAACGAAGCAGACCAAAAAAATTAATTTGACATACCCAAGAGAACAGACACGGTATAACAGTGCCTCTAGTGTGGCGTTTTCACAAAACATTCGTTTACTATTCGAAGACGTAAATCGAGCGCTCGATCGTCGATACGTAGCCGCCACATGTCCACGGTGCGGCGTCGTCACCCGTTTTCGTTACGATACGCGGACGAAATAGTTTACGTATCAAACCTACACTCACAAAAGTTGTTGCACAAACTTTCCGCTAGAGGCGCTGTCCGTGTTTCCATACAAATTGAGATTTTAACGCGAAAGCGATCGAGACGTATTTTGTGAACGGGAAAATACACTAAGCACACAGCTCTATACATATACTTCCAAACAAAAGTAATGTGTGAAAGCGGGTTATTCTCTTTTTAAATAAGCGATGGGAGAATTCGAAAATGCTGATTTTGTTTTATTTGTATCTTGACAAAAAGTCGTATTGTATTAAAACTATAAAAAGATAAATAAGCGTCATATTATTTAAGTAAGGTTTGTACTGATGGTTATTCTTTACATAACTTTTTACGTTAACTTTGAAAAGTTTTGCAAGTTGATAACAGAACAGAACCGCATGTCACGATCGCTTGTCATCGTCAATACCCGAAGTATACTTCTAAAATCCGAAAGTTTTTTTAAGAGCTCACGGAGTGTATGTCTTTCCGACTGGTATTAAAATTAATACTACACGCTTAGTGTGTGGAAGAATTTAGCTTTATGTGTAGGTAAACATCTCTGCTTATCAGTGGTGGATTAAACCTGTCAGAGGCCCGGGGTGTATTTGTGTTTATTGTTTATTTAGTTAAAATCTTGCAAGTGAAATTTAAATTATATGTAACATAAACAATTAAATATGGAGGCGTTTGAGCACGTTGTTGGGAGGGCTCCCAGGACCAGAGGTCTAGGGCCAAAATTTCCGTTAGTATGGGATTGTAATCTCATGTAAAAAGGAAGATGGCGTTCACTTCGCCTTTGCAAGTGGTAGGACCTTGTGCAAGGTCCGCCCGGATTGCTACCACCATCTTGCTCGCCGTGTAATAGCAGTGCTTGCACTGTTGTGTTTCGGCCGGTGAAATTACTGGCACTTGAGGTATCCCATCTTAGACCTCTAGGTTGGCAACGCTGCAGGTGTCTATGGGCGGTGGTGATCTCTTACCATCAGCAGACCCACTTGCTCGTTTGCCATCCAGTAGAATAAAAAAAACCTGCATGACATGAATTTTAAGAATAACCCTTAGCTAAAGCATTTTGATAATTTATTGCTAAAGTCAATTCGCCGAGAGTTGATAAACTATAGGGTGGGCGTCTTGTTACCGCATGAATCGAGTTTCGTGGTACGTGGTTATACCAGGCATTGGCATTGGCATTCAGTTCTTGTCAAGCGGGCGAACAAGCGCACAAGGCAGCCGTATTGCCATGTTGTTCGGATTCGACTTTGAGGCTATGACGTATTAGTTGGTTGTTTGCTTATAGTTTTCTGTTTTATGCAGTTAATATAATAATATTGTTTAAAAATGTTGTTTTTATCGGTAAAATAACAACTTAGCGGGTCGCACTTATGTGGTTGAGTAAACATCGAACCAACTGAAGCGTGACCCACTGTACGTTTTTCACAGAAAAAGTTGACATTACATTGCATTACTCGACGAGGGAATTCATTTTGAAACTTACTGCGATAGTCAAAAGTCCAATGGTTCAATATGATAGTCAAAAGTCCAATGGTTCAATAGCCAAAGTCAAAATATCTTTATTCAATTTAGGCTATAACAAGCACTTATGAATGTCAAAAAAAAATCTACCACCGGTTCGGAAACACCTCTGTTGAGAAGAATCCGGCAAGAAACTCAACGAGGTCAAAATCTAAGAACTTAAAGTCACTAAACTCGGCCGTCTAGACAGAGCAACGGTGAGGGCGCCCCGTGCACTCCGACGTTCAGTGCGCGATGGTACTGGCTGCGAAGAGTGTCGCAATTTTTCGTGAATATAATTTAATAATTGTTCCGATACAGGAGTGGCCAATTTATTATAAATGCGTTGTACATGTGAAGTATACGGCTGTATGTCAACGTCGTACAGCCGTAATGATGGACAATTGAGATTTCATAAATTACGTAAAATAAAATCCCCCGGTCTGTCCGTTAAGTGTACGTAATTACTACCTATTAAAAAAAATGATCACGATGAACTTTTAGACAATAAAGGGGATGCTACGCGGTTGCCAACAAGCCTCCGACGGCGAGGCGCGGTGCGGGGCGGGGCGCGGCGCAGACTGAGCGGTTGCTGGCTATGCGGCATTTGTGGCCGCATTATCAAAAAGAAATAGAACGCCACCGCCGCGCGGCAATTCGCTTTTTAATTCCCGACAATCGCGACTCGGTATAAGTGTGAACTAAGGCATCGATATTAAGTAATAATATATCTACTTACAAACTAAACAAAATTACGACTTCATCGTATTACTTCTTTTATTCATCAAAAATCATCATCATCATTATTACGACTTCACAAAAAAATGTTTAGAACCCCTTCTTCTGTAACCTTCTAGAGTCCAATGTTATCCTGAATGGACTATAGGCAGTAATGAATGCAGGTACATAATTATACCCACATTAATTTATACATACCTTATTATAGGAACGTACTTCCATATTACTTTTTTGTGACAACCCTGATACATTTCCAGTGTCTAGCCGATTGTCGGCATTTCGCGCTCAGACAAAGAACATTAACCACTGTACATTTTCTTACACTGTGACGAGGTACAGTAATTTAAATGTTATCGAAAAATACACTTACATTCATCATGGCGTTGCAGGATATTCTGAACAGCGTAGCTCTTTCCGACACCTGCTTTGTGGTATCAGAGGGCGGTATCTCGAGGTCCACCAGCGACCTTTGCAAGGCTGCTCCGTGTCTTGCCACCAGCTCGGAACAGGTCCTGAGGTCGTGGAACCTGGCGGCGAGCTCCCGGGCGATGCCGCCCGCGTCCTCTCCTTCCCCTTCCCCGCCCCCCACCACGACCGCGCCGCTCGACATCTGGTCCTCATCGTCGTCTGATTCCTGGGCCCTACTGTGGGAGTATTGAGGTATATAAAAACAATAATGAAGTAAGTTGTAAGTAAAAGTAACCCCCTTGTACAGTCAAGTGTAAAAATATGCACTTATTCAAAGTTTTAAAAATAAGTACTTACCACAGATTCTTATTCCGAAGCAATAAGACTGTAGTAACATATTTTTGAGTGGTTCGAATAGATACTTATTTTTGCACTTGACTGTACTTGACTACAGTCAAATTAGATAAAGAAAGACCTAGTCTATAACATAGGTTCTTCAATTTATTTTGTCGACCACCCCTTTTCTTTTACTCTCGTAACGCCTCATATTTTTCTCTAAGCATTCTATTGCTACTGCCCCTGAAAGCCTTCAATGCCCCAATAATATTACCAACTCTGTGGCACATTAGGTATTGCCTTATCAGTCATGACACACCAGCACTATGTTTTCGCGATAGTTTCTTTACTATATGTACAGTCAAGTGCAAAAATATGTATCTATTCAAACCACTCAAAAATATGGTACCACAGCCTTATTACGTCGGAATAAGAGTCCGTGGTATGGTCAGCATCAAAAGTAGCTGGTTACTTTTTTACTCTGTCACATTAACACATTTGTCAATCTTGTATCAAGCTAAGTACATATGACAAAGTACAAAAGTAACCAGCTACTTTTGATGTACATACTTTTTTGATGGGTTAGATACGTCCATATTTTTGCACTCGACTGTACTGTCACCAGCACCAATACCTGATACAACAAAGCGTGCATAAATATCTGATACTATTCTATTTCTAGGGCCGGTAGGACGTGTCGGATATTTTTGCACACTGCTGTGGCAGATATTAATGCCGGTGACTGTACTTGCTACATATCTACTTTTTTTCCTAAAACACCAGTGACTATAACTACGACTAGGATTATGTTACGCAATACGTATAGTTTCTGTTTCTTCAACTATTAGTGCCTTGCAGCAGGACCACTCACTCACAGGTCTCTGACTCAATCGTATATGAAATTTTATGAAAATAGAATATCTCATAGTCAAAATACCACAATCCGGACTTATTATATTTACCTCGACGTTTCGACCACATTACAGTGGCCGTGGTCACGAGTAGACTGAAGTGTGGGGTGTCAAGTCTGCCTAGCAGCGCGAGTCCTTCGAACTACCCGCACTTGATCACAAATAGTATCTTATTATCCTGTGTTATGTTATTTTCATGTGTTTTAATGTACAATAAAGAGTTTTACAATACAATAGTACCGGCACTCGTATCATGTGGTATTTTGACTATGAGTGAAATATCTACTTTACACAGACGTATATCCCAAATAGTTATTCGAATTTCATAAAATTTCATATACGATTATGAGGTTAAGTCAGAGACCCATTGATTTCCAGACAAATGGTTAATTCCTTTATGATATCCAGACCAAAGGCGGATCCAATGGGGAGTGAGGGCCCTGGGCTGGATCCAGGACAACAGTAGGCAGATATTTTTCTAAACTCATTGATTTTAATCAAATTAGTATATTTCTGCAACAAAAGATAAAAATTATAACAAACTCAATTCTTCTCTTTTGTTGCAGAAATATACTATTTTTTTTAGAATCAACTAGAATTTAGCCAATTGACCCTTCCCCTGGTTATAAAACTTCGGCCTTGTACGGGAGCTGTGCTCAACAGTCAACACTAACATGGCTTTAGCCTTGGCCAGTTCGAGCGCGGTGACCCAGCTCTGGCGCTCCACTTCGTCGTGGGCGCGGATGTGGAAGGTCTGCGTGCCGCCATTGCTGATCACGAAGGTGCACGAGTCCGCCGTGTGGATGAGGGCGCCCAGGAGAGATATCGTGCCGCGGCACGTGTGTGCCATCTCGGCTTGGTTTCTGGAACAATTGTTTTACATATCTTTAATATAAATAAACATCAGACCCAAACTAAGCAAAGCTTGTAGAGTCAGTTTTAGACTACTAGATTTGTTTCTCGTTTTTAGTTTTTATTAAAAAAAAATTAAGTCAGATTTTTGCTTTTTTTATTCCATAACTTTTGATGTTTCTGCAAAAATGGTAGCTTCGGAATGGGGTAATTATTAGCTTTCCACAGTTCTGACGAATCTGATGATACCATCATATTTTGAAAATCGTCCAGCCATTGCGACTACAGAGAGGGCCAAAGTAATAAATATACACTCAAAAAAACAAGCCTCCTTTGGGCTGTCAGGTAAAAAAATATTTTTGATTAAATATCTATTATAATAAAAAATAAGTTTTATTAATACAACATGACATAATACAAATACTTTAAAAGCCACAAAAAAATCACATAAACAAAAACATAAAAGAAAACTACTACTACTAAACAACTAATTATTTGTATAAGTTATTATAATGAAATAACAATCTATTAAATTAATAGTACTGGGAAAATATGGCAAGTTTCGTTCATGGTCTATGGTTTTGTATGAATATTATTTTATTATTATAGCCTCTTTATTTCCATTTTGAATCACAGAACATAATCATCAGTGCATGCATTACATATTGAAGTTAATTATTATACCAATTATTACATATACATTTCAAAAATATATAACATTTCATTTCATAATAAATAGCATTTCAAATTCAACAATTATTTTATACAAATGATTTAAATTTTATAAAGTCAATACATAAATTTATTCAAAAAATGAATACACAAGGATGAAGGAGGAAGGAGGGGGAAGAGAGGGATGTTTTAGTTTAGTATCTTATTGGACTTATAGTGTAGCAGCCAAAAAAGAGACAAAGGGGTACAGTTTTTTTAATAAGTATGGAACTATTTCTAGATCTGAGTTAGAATTATGAAACTGTAACTGTAAGCCATAGTAAGTAATACCACCATTACACATGATTTGTATGTATGTATATAAACTCTTTATTTTATAAAAGAAAAGAAACAAAATACAATCTAAGTGTTATGTAGTGTTAACTATGCATATGTCTACAAATTATTTGATTGGGGGGTAAGGATCATAATAATTGTGTTTTTAATTTAGATTTATTAACACCGGGGTTTATTACACACAAACAAAATAATAGAAATTTTCATAGTTATGCTATGTATAAATAAGTTTGGTGATAAGTGGGGTCTAAAAATGATCTATGGATGGCTCCTAATTAGCTTTGCCTAAAGCTTTATAAATTTATGGCACATTAGAGCTTTTTCTATTATTCAAAGAACATACATTACAATACAAATTTGCATGTATTTTATTGACTTTGATATGCAACAAGAGATCTATTTCTAAATAACATTCTTTATCTATGTACCTATTTATGGATCACAACCTTGTTACATAAATTAAAGTTCACAGAAACATTTATTACAGACATGCAAGCAATGAGTCATACTGTTTGATCTTATGCTTGCCCTAGCGTAAACACAAATGATGATAAGGCGTTGATTAGTACAGTCGAGTTCATAATCTTCTGAGCAAAAATTTGATTAAAAACCGGCCAAGAGCGTGTCGGACACGCCCGAAATAGGGTTCTGTAGCCATTATGAAAAAATTAAGTAATATTTTTCTAAGGATTTCGTATTTTGCACGGAATATTCCAAGTTTAGGTATATTTTATACCTGAGGCTGCTATTTACTCTTAAACTACTAATGATTCTGAAGAAAACTCAACTGTTATAGTTTTCCTTGTAAGTTTGATATACTTACTACCTGAATTACTACCATCCACGTCTATGGGAGGTACTCAAAAAAAATTTTTTTATTGTACTATTCTGTCGGCATAGTTTACATATATATTCGTGCAAAATTACAGCTGTCTAGCATTGATAGTCCCTGGGCAAAGCCGCGGACGGACAGACAGACAGACAGACAGACATGGCGAAACTATAAGGGTTTTGTTTTTGCCATTTTGGCTACGAAATCCTAAAAATATCTGAACACAACTATTGTCAACAGCATAGAAGCGTTTTCTGATATTTTTGATCAAATTTTTGCTCACTAGTTTATGAATGTAAGTGTACAACAGTCTTGAGTTGATGAAAGTCTACAATCATTGTTACTAATATATTTTTTTAAATTTATGGAACTCAAAGCTGATGGAATGCTTGAAAGGGTGAATAAAAATGGTGTAAACAGAAGAATCATCAGTTAGAGTCTGGCTAATAAAAGATGAACCTGCAAAACTGGCAAATTCAAATTGCAGATGGTATCACCATAGAATAAGTAATAGTACAAGTACAGAACTGAAGTTTCTCTGCCATACAAAATTGACAATTAGAAAGAAAGAAAGAAAGAAACATTTATTTTGGCTCCATAAGTACCACCTAACACTGTTACTTGGTGACAAAACAGGATACCAAAAAGGGTCTCCAATCAGCATGTGTTGCCGCACATTATGTGCAGTAACACTGGTTTTTTGTGTAGCCCAATTAGGCATAACAATCTACTACTTTATGCTTCTCTGTCTATCACATGCCTATTGGAAAAAAAGTAATTATTAAAAAATTATATGTTGTACATAAAAAGGTAAAACAAATATTTTTGAGAAAAAGGTAATCTTAGGAACCACAATTGTATTGACCAGTTTTGAAAGGGATATTAGTATCAAAATATTTTGCCATGCCTACTAACCTACAAATTTGGTCACCACATCTAAACACTGTTTTTTCTGTTTGAACAAGGCTCCCTTCGCTGCTTGTTTTTGTTTGAATTTATTTATTATGGTTAAAATAATCTGGGGCACACCACTATTGATTGTTTCGCCCATGTTTCAGCAGTAAAATTCCAAAAAACTCTATTTTAACACACAAAGGTACTAAACTCAACAAATCACAGAATAGATAATAGTACAAGCTCAAGCATCTGTTTTCATATACTCTTTGGTCTGTTTACCATTCAAATGCCAATGCTAGCAATGCAATGTGCTAGTTCTAGTCTTAGTTTTAGGTGGTACTTATGGAGCCAAAATAAACCTTTCTTTCTTTCAAATAATAGCTGGGTTTTTTAGGCTTCCTCCAGAAGCTAGGCTGGCATGAATAGTGCCTACAGCCTAATCACGCAAAATAGGCGCACTAGACGTCGAGTTGCAGAAAACAGCCCGCTAATACCTATATAATAGCTGGGTTCAGCTTTCATTAGCCAAACTATATGTATGCGAAGAAACGAAGAACTGTAGACAACTTGAATAAAACTAGTCTCATGATAAAATGGTTTCAATTCAATTTCTTAAGTTAATTATGAAAGCCTTGTTTGGGTATCTTAGAAAAAATTGGCAATTTTAAACACACTTACACTCCTTCAGCATGCATCGTTAAGTACATCCTGTGCATTTAAAGTGAAATAAGTATTCAAACATCGCAAGTGCACTACATTGAGTACATATTATAAAATAAAATAGGCCTATACTAGATATCCATGTCTTAATTTTATTTGTCTATCATTATTATTTTCTAAAATATCTTGGCACAATCAAGAAACAAATTGTTATGCATAAAATATCCGCGGATTAATTCAATTGCCAAGTTGATACGCCGATTATCTGACCAATACATTTATAAATTACGAATAATATTTGCCAACAACCTCAGTGATGAATAGATGAAGTCTAATAAGAACAGCTGGCAGGACATTATCACTGCAATCAGCAGTAATACTGCATAATAGGGCCGTGTGATAATAGGTGCTTCGCGACTGTCAACTTTAAATGTATAATTTGGCTAAAAATAGGTAAAAACATCGGTGCGTCACGGAAAATGATCAGCAAAACTGAGAATTGCTACTGCGCACTGAATTATCGAGTTTTTCAAGGGCAAGTCACGCCATAAGCCTTTTATAATTTAACGTACTTAAAAGGGAAATAGCAAAGTAAAAGTTTTTAACGTTTACCTGTAGTACGATAACAATCCATTCGATAACACGAACCATCTTCGCTGATAACCTTTCAGGTAGTTTGTCCATTTGAACAACCACCCTTTCTTCTCAGGGTCGCCGGGAGTCGGCTGACCCTTAGGCACAATTGCGTCAGACATTTCCTTTATTTTATGACGATGGGGAAAACATTACAACAAAAATTATCCACCACCTAGGCCACGTCCACCATAATCAGTAAACGATTAACATTACGAACGTACAGATAGAAGTGTCAATATAAGTTTTAGCTAATTGGCATGAACTAAATATTAAAATCAAGGAAGATATCATGGAATAAGAATTCCTTGTAAGATAATCAGCAAGAAATACAAATGTATCTCTTTATAAAGTAGATTTTTTTTTCTGTTTGCTTACTTCCAAAATATACAGTAAGTAATTAGGGACTTAGTATTTGAACGCACCGCACCACAAATTTTCTATGGAAACGTTCTTTTTTTTATTTTGTTAAATGCACAGATGAATAAGTTGAATGCATCTTTTAGTAATGTTAACATGTATAAATAATTTAATTTACCCCACTTACCCTTAAAATATTAAGAATAAAGGCGGAAACATACTATTAAAACACGACGCCACGCCACGTATCCGACCGACGCATGTTTCTATCTGAACAGCTACTCTACTACGACATTCGAAAGTCGAAAATTGTATCGTACCATCTCTCTCACTCTCGTATTAAATAATATTAGCGTCTCAGCAGGGCTACTACGAAAATCGAAACGGAAGTTCGTATCGGGCCGTCCCTCTCGCTTTGGTATTAAATAGTATAACTGTCAGAGGGACCGCACGGCACGAACTTCGAGTTTCGAGTTTCGTAGTAGCCCTGCAGAGAGACGGGACGATACGAACTTCGATTTTTGAATTTTGTAGTAGCCCTAGCCTCTTTGGTCCTGTACTACGAAGTGCAAAATTCGAACTTCGTATCTTACCATCCCACTGTCGCTTATATTATTTAATACGAGAATGAGAGTGATGGTACTATACGAATACGAACTACCTGACCATTATAAATATATGGAACAGGGGGGCTACTACGAAATTCGAAAATTGAAGTTCGTATCGTACTGGCCCTCTTACTCTCGTATTAAATTATATTAGCGTCACGTCAGCGGGACGGCAAGATACGAAGTTCGAATTTGCACTTATATAGTTCCGATTAGTACTGACAGCGTTGGAGGGCGTGTGCAAGCGTGTCGTGGCGTATGGTTTTGAATAGTGTGTCGGCACATTTAAATTGTATTCTGTTGTAAGTGCACGTAAACATATATCACGGACCACGGTACAGTACAGACGTTTGCAAGACTGGCAGCTTGCTGATGTGGGACCATTTCGTGACTTGAGCATTTTTTTTCTTGTTCTTATTTTTTACTGTACCACCATGTCACGAATAGATGTTTTCTTTCTTCCTTTTTTTAAAATATAATATCATATCATCTATCTGGGAGATAAGTATAACAAAAACTAACACGTTAGGCTCACATTAACAAATTCCAATAAATTGGGTACTTTATTTAAATATGGCAACTGGAAATCTGACAGAAGTTTGACAGTTTTGACTGACAAGTGACAGTACAGTTGCGTTGCGTGCCAGTTTAGTTTTTTTACGATGATTTTATCTTGCAGAAGCCGATTCTTGAACAAGGTCGTTAGACGTTTTGTTCAAGGTACTTAAATCCTTCCTTTCCCAAACTCATTCATACTAGACTGTGTTGTATTGTAAGAGTTATTTTGAAAGGTTCTTGTGGTATTTCTTATTAATTCTGCGTGTGATTGGTAAATTGTTTATCTTATCTCGATGAAAATTAAGAGCGAAATTCAAATAGTTTTATAGAGTTTATTATTTGCTTGCAGACTCCGTGGTAGAAGCTAATAAAATGGGCACTACATTTTCGAGATCTTGTAACATAAACAGTGGTCCAAGTCGGGACAGTAATGAAAATCGTAAGTACTTTATATTTAAATCTTTATTCCCATGAAACGAAACAGCAACCGTGACCATCTCGTTAAAAATTCATACATAAATTTTAAACCTAATTAATTTGTAATTTAGTTACTTACGCAGAATAACTAACCAACAAAGGAGATTTGCCTATAACATAGAATGATAATTTTAGTACCTAATTATATATTTTTGTTATTTTTTCAGCAGGCAAAATTTCTCGGCTAGAGTCAACAAGCAACTATGTAGAGGCAGTAGTTTGCAAAACTGATGAACTGAAAGACAATGAGATGAAAGTGTTTGACATTGGAGATGAGGGAAAGGTGTTAGTTGTGAGGCAGAAAGGGGAGTTTAGTGCGTTAGGAACAAAATGCACGCATTACGGAGCTCCTCTGGTCTCTGGAGCTCTGGGAGATGGCCGGGTGCGGTGCCAGTGGCACGGGGCATGTTTCAACATCAAGACTGGAGACATTGAGGACTTCCCTGGCTTTGACTCGCTGCCTTGCTACAAAGTGACTGTGACTGAGAAAGGTGAAGTTAAGGTAAGATTTTTTATGCATACTTATATTAAGTTTGTTGAGGAAGTCACCAGCTGAATGTTTTGACAATTTTTAGACTGTTAAAGTGCCCCACTGCTGAGCAAAGGCCTCCCCTTTTTTATGATTATTGTTTATCTAATTTGATTATTTATGTTATCCTTCTGTTTTACGTTGCTAAAAACGGTTGGTTGTTAAATGCAAAGTCGTACTAAACAGCCTTCCCTGTATTTAAATTGACAGGGAAACTTTTGCCAATGTCAACCCAGGCTAGAACAAGTTGAATAACATTCAAATAAAAAGTTTATTCCTCAAACCACAGAATAAGTAATGTACAAGCTTAAACAGTTTTCGGAGGGCTCTTTTACATGTTTTTTTTTTAGGCTTGCGCTTTCAGAATGACCATGACTTATTGTCAAGTGAAAAGAAATGTTTTAATGAATAGCGAAAAAAAACAAAAAAACACTGAACTGGCATGATTTTATTTTCCAGTCGATTTATTTTGAACTAGTGTAAAGATCTAGCAGTTAATGGGATTTCCAGGATTTTACCAAATTCTCAGGTGAACCCCCAAAAACATTTGAGATTTTATCCTGATCCTGTGGAAATATTGAGATAAAAAGTAAGCATTATTAATTAATATAAAAATACAAATACAAATATTTTGATTAACAAGAACATATAAAAAAAGTAAGTATTGTTTCACACACCCAGCTATCTACATAAATAGCTACCAAATTTTATTGAAATCCTCCTCCCAACGGTTGGGATTTCAAGATTTTATCCTGATCCTGTAGGACATCAGGATAAAAAGTAGCCTATGTGTGATTCTGATGTAAAGCCATTTTACTATAAAGTTTCATTCAAATCCATTCAGAAGTTTTAGTGTTTATAATATTAGTATGATGATTTAGTTCATTAGATACAAATTATGTTGAAATTTCGGGGGCTGTGAGTCACTCCTAAATGATGACCCATCCGACCACGACCACACACGTCTAATGCAAAAATAGCGCAGTAGGGAATGATGACAATGTAAGAATTCGGAAAGCAAAGATTGACGAAGCCCGTAACTTTAGCCTGAACAGTGTAAGAACTCATATGATGACTATTTCTCAAATATCTATACTGTCCATATATAATGTTGATTTTCAGTTGTCCACTTAAAAAAAAGTCCTGACGCTATTTTCAACACAAAAATAAGTAATAAAATAATTGTGTTTAAATATATTATACAAAGTCTTGTGGTAAAGGTGATAAAAAGTCAGATAATCTTTTTGGTTGGATCCAATAGAAATTTTCAATGTAGTTACAAAATTACGACTGCGTGTCTGCATTTCCTCACAAGATTTCGCGACGTTTTCCTGACGTCAAGAAATGGATGATTTATGCAGTTTATGTTTTATGATCTCGTCCCTATTATTAATAATTTCTTGACAAACTGATTTCTTGTCAATTACATGACGGACAACTTTTTGAGAAATACCCAAATACGTTGTTATGAAAAAGAAATCCACTCAGCATTACCTATTTACCACATTTCTAGCATACCAGATTCTCGTTGCACCACATTACGAAATCGAAGATTACTTAAAAAAAAATCTGGTAGAAGGTAAGGTCCTATTTTGGACATGTGGTATAATGGGAATGTAATAAATAGGTAAGTACTTAATGTAGTATTTTGGGAACGTGGTATTTTCGGCATGAGCAGGTGGTGTGGTGATAGATGTGTTTGTGTGATTTGTGTGTGTTCTTACAGAGTGGAGGTATAGGAACAGCAAGAACACACATTTTTTGCTTAAACGTAGCTATCATAAGGTCGCGGGTGAGCAAAGTAATTGTTTCAGTTCATTAAAAGACTTTGAGCTCCTCACCAAGACAGCTACCCATATCATATCCCACACAAGTGCTAAGTGCTACCTAGCTAACTCGTCTTTCTCACTTACCAAGATTATTTAATAGTAAGCGTAAAAAAAAAGGACGTGGTGGCCGAGTGGTTTGACCTATGGCCTCTCAAGCAAAGGATCGTGGATTCAAACCCGGCTCGCACCTCTGAGTTTTTCGAAATTCATGTGCGAAATTACATTTGAAATTTACCACGAGCTTTACGGTGAAGGAAAACATCGTGAGGAAACCTGCACAAACCTGCGAAGCAATTCAATGATGTGTGTGAAGTTCCCAATCCGCACTAAGCCCGCGTGGGAACTACGGCCCAAGCCCTCTCATTCTGAGAGGAGGCCTGTGCCCAGCAGTGGGACGTATATAGGCTGGGATGATGATGATGAAGCGTCATACATATGTAGATTGGCTGGCACTTTAACATGCTTTTTATCGCTTCAGTCACACGACACTATGTGTCATAGCTCATAGTCATAGCATTACCGCAGGTAGAGTTAATGCGCATGAGTTTTACAGCTTTGGCTAATGCCATTTTTTTCACCTAATTGGATCTTATCGGTACAGTTGTTACTAGTAATTATCCTTCGGTTAACCTTTTTCAAAAATAACATTACGTGTGCAACGAAATGTTGTGTACAGTCGAACCATTTTGATTCCAGAACCACCTTAGAACGTTGTCACAATAAGTGTCACAATTAATTCTCTCGTCAAGCAATGCGATGTCGTGGATGTCGTATGACTTTTATTACTAACAGGACCCACAGTAGGTCACGATTCTGTTGGTTCGATAGTACTCGTAAGTAGATGTTTAAAATAGGCTGAAATAATGAAATCTAATTAGTCCGTTAGTTACATTATCCGGAAATATTATACCCTTTTTTTATTAAACAAAAAATTATAAAGATACTAGCTGTTGCCCGCGACTCGGTCCGCGTAGTTTTTTTTTTATTCGACTGGATGGCAAACGAGCAAGTCTCCTGATGGTAAGAGATCACCACCGCCCATAAACATCTGCATCACCAGGGGTATTATTTGTTTGGGGTAGTATTTGTATATCGCTATCCCGCGGTGGGAACTATGCAATTTTCTGGGATAAAAACTATCCTATGTCCTTTTCCGGGACTCAAAACTATCTGTATACCGAATTTATCTAAATCGGTCAGCGGTTTAGACGTGATTCTGTAACAAACATCCAAACGTCACTTCTTCTTCAAACTCTTCACAAACTTTCACATATATAATTTAAGTAGGATAGGATAGCCGGTTAAAGTTCGGCGTGATGTCAACCCTTTGGACATTGATTAGTACGGTGTCGTGACGTCACGGGCTCCCACGATCCCACTCGCCACTTGCATCCACCGGTTGCCCGCAATTCTCGCGATGCCGTCAGTTCTCCACCACCTACCTAGTGGGAGCTGGGAGGCCTACCAAAACGCTTCGTCTTCCGGTTCATATAGTCGCCACTCGAGGACTTTTCTTCCCCAACGGCATGTAATTTAATTAGGTACCTACTTCATCAAGTATACCGTTAGTAGTAAAACTGCAAACGATTATATCATGGACAGGGATATTTGGAAATAATTCCGATCCGCATTAGCGATCCCTTCAAATAGCGAACTACTGTGTTAAAAATAAAGTTGTGTTAAATACTTGTGATGTATACATATCATTTAATAATATTGTAAATCTGTTTTAAAAAAATATATATACTCGTTGAGTTTCTTGCCGATTCTTCTCAGCAGAGGTTTTTCCGAACCGGTGGTAGATTTTTCTTGACATTCATAAGTGCTTGTTATAGCCTAAATTGAATAAAGATATTTTGACTTTGACTTGATCTTATTTCAGGATATTCAATTTGTGAATGTGAAGATAAGCGTGAATATCGCGTAATGACGTAATGGCTAAACTGCAATGCACTGAGTAATCTGGCGATGACCTCATAGGTATATTTCTTTTGAAAATGCCGTGGCTAGACTGTGTTATCATCTCAAGACCGTGCTTTTACATGCCCAAGTATACTTGCTTTTTTTTTCAGGCCAAATCTATAGTTATATATGGTGTTAAAAAACATGGGTTAGTCTCACTTCGTCTAAAAAGCAACTGGTCTATGTAGCATGTGGTCTAAAAAGCAGCTGGTCTAAGTAGCTAGTGGTCTATAAGAAAGCTGGTCCAATTAGCAAGTGGTCTATAAAGCAGCTAGTCTAAGTAGCAAGTGGTCTATAAGGCAACTGGTCTAATTATCAAGTGGTCTATAAAGCAGCTGGTCTAAGTAGCAAGTAGTCTATAAAGCAGCTGGTCTAAGTAGCAAGTAGTCTAAAACTTAAATGGCCTAAGACACCATAGCCATAGGTCTAAAACGCAGATGGCCTAAGTAACAAGTGGTCTTAAGCTACCTGATAATCTGTTTTAAAAGCCACTTGGTCTAAATATGAAGAAGTATTTTATTCCTTAGACCTATATTATGCCTATCTACTAGCTATATAACATGCGGTAAAGAAATACGTTCATGTCTAAAATTATTTTTTAAAACAAGCTTTTATTGCCGACTGTGCATACTTTCCTTTGCTTAATCAAGGCAATTGTGATGAGCCCAAACACGGCGGGACTATCTTATTGTTTCGTTACTCCATCATCAGTTCAGCTCTATGGTACCATAATTATTACATTATCAGCAAATATACACATGTATAGCAAATTTGAGCCCAATCGTAAAGTTAAATAAAAGCTTGTCTAATAGTTATTTGTTATGCAAGGGTGGAAAGTTACTGTTTGGCACGAGTGCTTACTTATAATTGAAACCCGAGCAAGCGAAGGATTCTGGGATTGAACCACGAGCAAAGCGAGGGGTTCAAAAAAGGAATCCTGAGCGTTTCCGAGGGTTCAAGGCACGAGATGCTAAACAACTTTACAGCCGAGCGAAACACACAATTTTTCACCTCACTACCGGGGAAAAAATAGTAAATTGGAAAAATTTGAAAAAAATCAGGATGGTAGTCAGTATATCAAACTTTCAAGGAAAACTATAACGGCTAAGTTTGCTTGAGAATGATTAGTACTTTATGAGTAAATAGCAGCCTAAGGTATAAAATATACCTAAACTTGGAAGATTCCGTATAAAATACGAAATCCTCAGAAAAATATTACTTAATTTTTTCGTAATGGCTACGGAACCCTATTTTGGGCGTGTTCGACACGCTCTTGGCCGGTTTTTTTTAATTCGAACGCGGCCGAGTTGCCGCCCGCGGGTACCTAGTGTTTGTTTTTTTAATTTGTAATATTTTGCTTGCAGTACTTAGGCGTTACGGAAATACCTTGTATGTATAAGTAGCACCTACTGAAGAGTACATTTGTATATTTATTTCGCAGTGTTGCACCCAAGTTAGGCATGAAACTTGGATATTATGTAGATTAGATGTTGATGCATATTTGAGAAAAAAATGGTGATAATACCTTTTAAGCCGAAGTTTATACAGAATGTTTCTTTTTTTATTTATTTATGTTTTCGAATAAAAATATGATGAGGGGGCCCCTTTTTTTTTCAAAGATTGTTATTGACACAAAAATATTTGTGCAAAAATCCGTCCGTCAGTTGCATAGTTTTGGAGAAAAAAAATAAAGCAGTTTTAGGTTTAATTGGGTGCCGTGACCTCCCTGGGAGCATTAGAGGGTTAAAACTTTGTGTGTAGTGTTATATCTTTAAATGGAATTTTTTGACTATAGTTTCAAACTCAAAACTTTGGGGGAACATTTTCAATTTTTCTTTGACGTTATAGGTACCATCAACCAAATATGTGATCTACCACTACCACCCTAAAGTTGATAATTGATTGCATGTCTTAAAAAAATAATGCCAATAGACGTGTCTGTCAACTTGAAAGTTCGACTTTAGCGACATATTTATTTGATAGGAACTTGTTTCAAAATTGATAGACCACTTATTTGGCTGATGGTATCTACGTACGAGTGGGTAGGTACATCAACCAATAATGAAAACATTTTCAGCCTCAGTCAAAAAATCTTGAAAAACATTTATATAGTAATATTACTATACATTGAGCAGGTACCTGCTCAAATATTGTTTAAGAAACTTTGTATAGTTACCAACATTAATATCTGCCACAGTGGGTCAGCGGAGCGCGCAAAAAATCTGACTCGTCTTACCGGCTCAAATAGTCGTATCTAATATTTATGCACGCTATGGTGTAATTTGTCGCAAAATGTTTAAATTTGTCCCAAATAATTATTTATTTGTGTCAAATATTGGTGTTGGTGACTGTACAGTCGACCAATTTGAATCATCATGAGCCAGGTTGGAACCTTTTAATAATCAATTCCACTATGATTTCCTTCCTTTATATAAGCCGTGGTGGCCTAGTGGTTTGACCTATCGCCTCTCAAGAGCAGAGGGTCGTGGGTTCAAACCCCGGCTCGCACCTCTTGAGTTTTTCGAAATTCATGTGCCGAATTACATTTGAAATTTACCACGAGCTTTGCGGTGAAGGAAAACCTCGTGAGGAAACCTGCACAAACTTGCGAAGCAATTCAATGGTGCGTGTGAAGTTCCCAATCCGCACTGGGCCCGCGTGGGAACTACGGCCCAAGCCCTTTTGTTCTGAGAGGAGGCCTGTGCCCAGCAGTGGGACGTATATAGGCTGGGATGATGATGATGATGATGATTTCCTTCAATTCACTATGATTTTTCTTGATTCCAATTTGTATGACTGTACATATATCTACCCGACTCGTACGATATAGTCATATCGATCTACCTAAGCTCCGAGTACGACGAGGTCACAACGCAAAGGAATGACTGGAACGTTGCAGCCGATCCGCGTAGCTTTTAATTAAATTTCTCCATGTTTCTTGGCATACTCGATCATTTCCTATGACATATAGCATTGGGGTTGTATATCGTTATTTCTGCTCCAACGTCTAGTATAGGAAACTTCTTGGGATATTCCAAGGGATATAAGACTATCAGCTACATTACATCACGTTTGTTAGGAACTTTAATCCACTAAGAAAGTCAATGTGACATGTGACAAACAGCCTGATATTTTTTTACCCGACTGCGAAGAAGGATATACAGAACATTAGTCGGTACACTCTTGATGAAACCATAGCAGATATATCGTGTTGGATTCGTTTTGATCAGTATTTGATTCTACATACAATGCAATGGTGGCAACAGGACGAGCTGATGCTGCAGCCAGGATATCCAGCACACTAGTACACTTTAAAAAAAAATAGCACATATGTCGTGTTTGGATTTGTTTTGATCAGTATTTGATTCTACATACAATGCAATGGTGGCAACAGGATGAGCTGATGCTGCAGCCAGGATATCCAGCACACTAGTACACTTTTAAAAAATAATATAACAAAGTTTAAAAAACAGGAAATAAAGAACTTAAATTAAAAAAAAAAATAAAAAACCGATGGCCTCGCAAGCAAGGTCTCTTCAAATGCGCCATGGGGGTCACCAGTGACATGCTATACTTGTTTTCAAAACGCTGATCTGCGTCTGCGCCGTGTATAGTATGAGTTAGTTATCGTAAGCTATTTTATGCATGCAAATGACCGGCAGTTTTGATTGACTATTACTCGTCTACTAAGCTATGACTTTTTTCACCCAGGTTTAGGTTAAAATCCTTGATACGAGGAATCGTCCAGGTTATCTCAATTGGAATACTTTGACATACTTAGGTACTATATGCATGGAGTCTTTCAGCACAGCAAAGAAATTTCCGGTCTAAGCGGACCTTGCAGTTCAAAGTCAACCTCTCCTCTCGTAATATGTAGCCTAAATAATAGAGGTATACATATATACATAATGTAGGTACTTAGAGCCAAACGTGTTAATCGAGAAAGTAAATTATTGCAAGGGCAAGCATACCTATTATACTTATATAGAAGACTAGCGACCTGCCCCGGCTTCGCACGGGAAAAAACCGGCCAAGTGCGAGTCAGACTCCCGCACGAAGGGTTCCGTACCTTTAGGTACAACATTAGACATTAGCAAAAAATACCACGTTGTATGGGAGCCCCCCTTAAATATTTATTTTATTTTAATTTAATTATTTATTTTAAAAGTGAATGAATATACAAATATATATTCTGTAAATATTTCAAGCAACCACGTGTTGCCGTTATTAATATCGAGCAAAAAACGGCAAAAAAATCACATTTGTTTGTATGGGGGGCTCCCATACAAATTTCTTAAATAAATTCCCTCCCTTAAATATTTATTTTATTCTGTTTTTAGTATTTGTTGTTATAGCGGCAACAGAAATAACTACATCATCTATGAAAGTTTCAACTTTCTAGCTATTACGATTCATGAGATACTGCCTAGTGACAGACAGACAGACGGACAGTGGAGTCTTAGTAATAGGGTCCCGTTTTTATTATCCTTGGGGCACAGAACTCTAAAAAGTTCTCTAATCAAGGGCACTTTACACACATTTTTTAGCTCAAATTCCCAAAAACTTCACCCGACACGCACAAGCCGGGGCGCGTCAACGTAGAGTAAATTAAATGAATTTTTTGGTTAGATTGATATTTTTAATTAATTTAATTTTAATCTTTTGAATGGAATGTCCGATTTGAATAATTCGAAAAGAAACCGTCTTGAATATAAAATTATTTGGATAAGGATTCATACAAAGGTATGGATAACATGGTCTGATTTTAGTCGTCATTTCTGTCAACTTTTAAAATATAAACATGACATAACTACAATAGTTGGACATATGGTATCGCGAATTTTTTTGTAGATCTTGAATCTTGATGTATTCTTTTTTATCGTAAAACATTTTTTTGTTCTGTAATCAATGGTTTCTACAGCGCATGCGATGAAAGATGTTTTATGGCAACTTTTTACATTATTGTAGTTTTAGTACGGAACCCTAATTTTTTCTGTTAATAAATATAGCCTATGGTCGCCAACCTTGATTAATTTAAACTGGTCGAGTCTGATGTTTGTGAGTGTGGCTTGGGCATTGGCATTGCAGACACTAATCATATATTTCTCTCATGTCCTCTCCATGACAACTTCCTTTATTAACAGCTTATATCCTACAAAGTCCCATTACCTACGTCCATCTCTGTCCTTTTAGCCTCTAATGACATAACTATATTTTGTAACTTATTGAACATATTTATAAATAATATTGATATTAAAGTTTAAATATGCATTCCTCATCTCACTAAATTTAACTTATCATGTGTACCTATGTATTTATCTATATAAGTATGTTTATCCGTTGCCTAGTATCCATAGTACAAGCTTTGCTTAGTTTGGGACTAGGTCAATTGGTGTCAAGTGTCCCATGATATTTATTTATTTTATTTATCTTTATTTCTTTCGCTTTAATCCCATGTAATGTTTCCTGTTGAATTCCGTATTCCAAAATCTCGTATTTTCTATTGATTTCGTTTCCTTACCTTTACGCGTCTGCGGCGGATGCGCCAACCGCGCGAGCCAGAAAAAAAATTAGCCTCACTATGGCACTTTGGAATAATTTATCATTGTAATATTGAAAGAATTTCAAAATCGGTCCAGTAGTTCTTGAGTTAATTCGTAACAAACATCCAAAGCATTCCTCTTTAAAAAAATAGCCTATGGCACTTTGGAATAATTTAGCATTAAGTATAATAGTGAAAGAATTTTTAAAATCGGTCCAGTAGTTTTTGAGTTTAATCGTAACAAACATCCAAAAATGCAAAGCTAGTATAGATATCATTATTTTTCATGAATTACTATATACATAATTCTATTTTTTTATTTTATTGATTTATTTGATTGATTTGGTTAATTTTTAGTTTTATATAAATAAATAAAAAAGTTAAAAACTTTCTGTTTGTGGCTGGTTGACACCTGATTAGCTTGGTCTTAGACAAAGATTTTATTTTATGCACTAGAGCATAAAAAGTCATTTTATGTCGCTTAATCTCAGCATAAAAACGAACTTTACGAGCATGAGAAGTGAAAAGTATAATATCTATAGACTACAACATCAACTTGATTGGACACATTGAAGATTGGGTGTATTGAATAAAATAAAAAAAGTCATACAATATTGTGTTTTATTTTTTAATACATACAAGTATGAAAATTCGCTTATTTTTAAGAACTCTCTCGTATCGGTAACTTTCTAGGTAGACGCGGATCTATAATTTCAGGTAGTATGCATTCCATGTAAAATTTTCTCAATTTATTTAATATGCTCTCCCAGAATCCTGTATCCTTTTCGATTTTTTCGAATAATATGCCTTTTGGAGTCCACACCACGAAGATACAGTATCTTTT
Organism: Choristoneura fumiferana; assembly: GCF_025370935.1. Classification (NCBI taxonomy): domain Eukaryota; kingdom Metazoa; phylum Arthropoda; class Insecta; order Lepidoptera; family Tortricidae; genus Choristoneura; species Choristoneura fumiferana. Next base: position 11,422,336 of record NC_133480.1, read on the forward strand.
TTTGTAATATTTAACTGACCTTGTACTTGATAAAAGTAGTTGTGATTTTGCTTCAGTTTTATTTTCTGAGGATCACTTTCGTCCAACACACAGAAAGTAATTTTTTTCTTTAAAATAGCTTCTGTTGGCGTCATATTTGCCGCCGAAGCTGGGCATTTGATCTCCACAATTGTTTCTTCGTCTATGACTCCGTCGGGACTCGCGCCTAAATACTGGTGTTCCTCGAGGATGTATAACCCACAAGGTGATACTTGCACTCCTAGTGCAGCTTCAGTCTCTTTTAAAGCGATGGGCTCATTCTCATTGCCGTATCTAGTAGCATCGCTACCTTTAAAATTGCTATATAAGAGTGTTTTTATAATATTTTTACACGACGTGGCAGCTCTTCTCTTACATATTTGACCAAACACTGACGCAGTAAGGCGTATTTTTCGTTGTTTGATCCATTCAGGGTTCGTTGCCTGCCCAACGGTATCTTTTTGGATATTTTCAAGTTCTATTTTACTTTTTGAAAAGTCTGCTAAGAGTGCTTGTTTTCTTTTTTCGTAGTGCTCAACTTCCATATCTGGTTCTTTTTCGATATCACCGTAATGTTCATCGGGTCCTGCGATACGTTTTCTTCGTTTTGATTTTTTGTCTTGGCTTGATTTTCTTTTCGCCTTTTCTGCCTGCCTCTTCTCATACTTCTGCGTGTAAGTCCCCAGTTCTTCATTTTTTGTTAATACTTTACTCATGGTTGCTACAAGACTCCCGGTGTTTCTTTTTGTAGCAGCTGCGTAGCAACGGGACTCATAAGATCCACGAAGGGAGTAATTTATTCGTTTGCCTCCTATAAATTTTGCGATTAGTGCATTAAACTGCTCAACAATATTGTTTGTTTGCCCCATAAGGAGACTTTCGGCATTGTTTAAAATAGGACTTATAGCGGTGTATATGTCATACCACAAGCCACAATCTTTCATTTGGCCTATGAAGTTTTCTTCGCCTGGTTTCGGGCCATTACAAAAATATGTTTTGCAGTTGGCATGCTCACCAAAAACGTGGCAAGGCCCGTTTCGTAGGTCTTTTTTTAATTCATTTACTTTCTCAGTAAAAGTTTTCCCTTCCATTTTCGAAGAAAAGTCTATTGCTCCTTTAATTGCCTTTCGTAGTCGCAATATGTTATCATTTAGGCATTTCCTCATGATAATAGGGACAGGTCCTTGTTTATTTTCAGTTTTTTTTGTCAAATTTCTCAATTTAGTGCAATAATTTCGTAATAAATGATTACTGCATTCTATTTTGTGTATAGCAGTGGAGTGGCCATATGGCAATGCTTCGTTTAAAGCACTCATGACACTGCTATCGCCATCACCAATAAGTTTGGTGTATTTCAAGCCATGCATATTTATGCTGCATTTAAAACCTTCTACTACACCGTCGGCTTCCATTGCTGTGGAGCTACCAGACCAGTTTTTAAAACATTTATGTTTCTTGACCTCAATCTTTTTATTACTTGCAACAGCGCATACAGAGCAATAAGAATTCCGTATTCCTAAAAAGAGAACCTTTTTAGTTTCATACCCAATAATGCACGCTACCCCGGATAATGAATTATAATTGCTGGTACGATATGATCTTTTTCCCCACGATGCGTCCGCTACTACTGTGATGTAGGGAACGCCATCAGCGTCTACGTTTCCTTTTTCAATTGCCATTTGTTTTTCTTCGAGTCCTGCCTCAAACATGCTCTTCAAAGAGATATCTTTTAAAACATCCCCAAGCAACAAATTCTCTTTCCCAAATGTTTTCTCCGCTATACATGGCATATCTAAATGAGCGCAAAGCTCATCTAATTGGGAAAAGCCACTACCCGAACATACGACTGCTTGAACAACATTTTTATTAATTTTAGACTCTAGTTTTTCATTATTAAATGCTTCTTTTTTGCCACACATTTTGCATTTGAAAAGAAAAGTTGACTGGAATCCGATTCTCGACTCCTTCACAAAATCCATATCTTTAAAGCTGCAATTAAATGGACTATGATCCACAGCCTTCATTTGTTCAAATAAATATTGAACATTGAAAATTCGTCGACCTGTCATTTTACGTACGACTTCCTCATTGCTATCATGATCAAGTTCAATTTGTAATGATGGTGTCGAGGACGGAGTACTCGGACTCAAATTTCTGAAAGGAAAAAAAAAGTTACGTTATATTTATACCATGCAAGGTTAAATCAGAGTATACGGTGAAATAAAAATATTTGATACTGCATTATGAGGCGTACACTACTACAGAAAACTTCTAACGCCGGTGACGCTATGCAAAAAATACGTTTCGATTTTCGGTGCCATATTGTGCGCGCGACTACATTTTTAATACAAGCTTTTTGCTGACTGTACTTGCATTTTCATCCAAACTACTTTTCCGTACCAAATGTGGAAGAAGTGGGTCAAATTCAACTCGCAAGATTTTACCTGCACATACATTCATAGGTACATACATTGCAACTATTGCAAGGTAAAAGCTTGTAAAAATAATAATAAAAACACCAACCTGCTAAAATTTTGAAATTGAGGCGGAGGATCGGTATTGTTATCACTATCAGACTGCTCACTGGCATGCTCTCCGGTGCCAAGCGTACTGCACATGTAAAAAATACATACATAGTGAAATGACGTCAGTCGCCATTAGTCAAAGTAATAACAGAGACTACCAGAGGTAATACTTCGTTCGTAATACCTTACTTATCGCCCTTAATGAACAATGGGATATTATAGTGCTATGACCTGTATAAGTGAAATAACAGAAGTGCGGTGTACATCGATCAAGATAATAAACTGAAATCATCTTTAATAGCCGTGTCAATATAGGTACGAGTAGGTACTAGTCTCAGTGCAGTTGCAGTCAAGAGCGAAAATAAAACTACAAGTGAAAAACGTAAGTAGCTGTGAAATAAGTTTTTGGTAAAAAAAAAATCTGTTCAAGCTTTTTTTTTTGCTGACTGTACTTTTTGTCGACTTTACTAGCATTGTTACCTATTAAACTACATCATACGAAATTTCAAGTCGATGCCATTAACCGTTGAAGAATTCCGTCCTGCGGAGACGATCCTGGCCGGACTACCAGGATGTCAGCTACCAGATTATTGTATTGTCACGCAATTCACATAAGTATACCAAATTTCAAGTCAATTCGACCACTGAAACTGAGTCAAATTCAACTCGCAGGATTTGAGCCTCACATACATACATACGAGTACATAGGTACATACATTGCAAGTTAAATAAAAGATTGTAAACTAGTAAAAATAATAATAAAAACACTAACCTGCTTAAATTTAGAGGTTGAGGTGGAGGATCGGTATTGTTATCACTATCAGACTGCTCACTGGCATGCTCTCCGGTGCCAAGCGTACTGCACATGTGAAAAATACATACATGGTGAAATGACGTCAGTCGCCATTAGTCAAAGTAATAACAGAGACTACCAGAGGTAATACTTCGTTCGTAATACCTTACTTACCGCCCTAATACACAATGTGCTATTACAGTGCTATGACCTGTATAAGTGAAATAACAAGTTTGTGTGGTGTACCTACGTCGTACAAAAATAATAAATAAAGGTACGAGTACGAAAATTCATTTTTAATACAAGCTTTTTTGCTGACTGTACTTTTTGTCGACTTTACTAGCATTGTTACCCAAACTACATTTATTTTGTACCTATACCAAAAACAAGTCGATAACATTGTAACAGTTGAAGAGTTCCGTCCTTCGGAGACGATTCTGGCCGGACTACCAGGATGTCAGCTACCAGATTATTGTATTGTCACGCAATTTACATAATTATGCAAAATTTCAAGTCAATCCGACTGCTAGAAGTTGGTCGAATGCAAGATTTGATTACAGACAAATATCGGGACAGGTGAAACTAAATAAAAGCTTGTAATAGAGGACAAGGAAGAAAAATCTTACGCTACTGTCCTAGTTATAACTTACCTATTAGGATTAATGTTTTCTTTTTTATGACGAGCCGGTCCTTTTTTTTTCCTACGAGCCGATAACCATAATCTTGTCTTCGATGATCTTTTCACTTCTGGAAACAAGAACATTAATAATTATTTTTTATGGGAGCGCCATAGTTCGCATAGGTACTCTTTTCTCTTTTCTAGTAAAACCATAATTATTTTTTGTCCAAATCATCGTTTGTCAGTATGCGAGCCGATATATGGACCCATTTTTTATAAGTACTTGGTAATATTGACTAAAATGCATCTAGGTAGGTACTTACCCTGTTTATCCATTTTTGTAACATAAAAATGCAAAGTCCATATAAGAAAGCCAAGGTCGTCGAACAGTATGTGCACACACACCACCAGTATCACCAAGAAATATCAAATCCGTTATCAGTCCAAGTCGTAAGTAGTTAGATCGCGTTTATGATACGAAGAGAATTCACCAAAATAATATTACGTAACTCTCGCGCACAGCTGACGAGTCACTACTAACGAGCGACGCACGCACACGCAGGGCCAGCGTAAACCAAGGACAAAGGGCGGCGCGTACCGCCCTCCCCCGTACCGTTCCCCCGCGCTAGAGTGATTCGCTGCAGATTCGCATAAAAAATGTATAGTTTTTTTACTGATTTTCGTAGTTTCGTTCTCATTTGAAAACCACAAAATCATTTCGGAAAAATGCTTTTTCTTATGAAACTACATAGTTTAGTCGATGCCGGAAATAGGTTTTGACTTCAATCTGAACTATATTTTGGCCGTAGTATTTAACCGAACTGCACAGGGTTTTTGGCTCTTAAAATGCAAAACTTGTACTCGTTCTATTTTCTTTGTAATACCATTTCAAGAGTCATAAACTAATTTCAGGCCTAGATATGCCTTATCTCATTGTATTTACAAAAAATCATGATGATGCTACTTGTTATTTTAAAATAAGGACGTAACTACGATTTGTATGGAGAATCAAGCTTGCTGCGGACTCTTAAGCGTATTTCCTTATTCTTATCTTAATAATTTTTATGACTGAATGGTAAAGAATTTTTCACTTCAGCCAAACTTTTGCAAAATATTTAAACAACAGCACAGATAATGGATGAGGTAAGGACTCCCCACGCCTTCGGCAGTAGTAGTATAAATAGAATTAAATATTTAGGTAACCTGGGCTGGGCTGAATGTTCTATTCAAATACGTTCTAGACTAACCAATGTCTTAATTTGTATTTAAACAATGATGTCATGATTTGATTTTAGTCTGCTATTTTTTTACAGTCAAACGATGATGACATGTTATTTCCTACAAACATTGAGACATCATGACATGTGGTATGAAGTGAATAGTACTACCTACGAATCAATGTGGTTTCCACAACATGGCGTCTTTCAAAGAATGACTTGCAGAATTGTCGGCACCTCAAGATAGCTCAATAAATTAAGAGATGCGTTATTAACCGACTTCAAAAAAGGAGGAGGCTCTATGTTCCAATGTTTGTATTTTTTTTATGTAATCCTTATTTTATTCGAAAGAGTACTCTTCTGAGGTGGTCCCATTGTTACCACGTCAAGTTTAATCAGAACACTTCTTGGCATTCTCAAGGTACTTGATGGAGGTGAAGGTCATTCAGTCTGGCCGAGCTATGGTAGAGCCTTAAAAGACTGGCTAACGGTGACTCAATGTTATGCTCAAGGTCGTCATTGTAAACCTCACAATTAATAATCATGACCATCCATTCTATTGTATACGGAATTCAGAATTTCTGAGCCATCTTAATCATACAAATAATGCTTTATCTGAATGATTATAGTTTCGCCATGTCTGTCTGTCCGTCCGTCCGCGGCTTTGCTCAGGGACTATCAGTGCTAGAAAGCTGTAATATTGCACGGATATATACATAAACTATGCCGACAAAATGGTACAATAAAAAAATAAAAATAAAAAATTTTTTGGGTACCTTCCATAGACGTAAACTGGGAGTGTTTTTTATATCGTTGGATAGGTCTTTTAAAACCATTAGGGGTTTGCTAAGACGATTGTTCGATTCAGTGATTTGTTTGCGAAATATGCAACTTTAAAGTGGACATTTTCATTAAAATCGAGCGTCCCCCCCCCCTCTAAAATCTAAAACGGTGGGTGGAAAAATTTGAAAAATATATAGTAAGTATATCAAACTTACAAGGAAAACTATAACTGCTAAGTTTGCTTGTGAATTATTAGTAGTTTAAAAGTAAATAGCAGCCTAAGGTATAAAATATACCTAAACTTGGAAGATTCCGTATAAAATACGAAATCCTTAGAAAAATATTAGGTACTTATATTTTCGTAATGGCTACGGAACCCTATTTTGGGCGTGTCCGACACGCTCTTGGCCGGTTTTTATTGTAACATCGGTTGACAATAACACTATAAATGCCTATATTAGGTATAGTAAGGAAACAGTAACACAAAAATACGCAAAGTACGTGTAAATAAATCTAAATATATGTAATCATACCGACAATGTCAGCGGAAATGGTTTTATTGACCGTCACTGTAAATTCCATTTTAAGTAGTTGTACAGTCATTTGAATTAATATTTGCCGCAGCGGAGTATGCGAAAATATCTGACACCTCCTACTGGCCCTAGAAATAGATATTGGATAAATAGAAATAGATATTGGTACTTATTGGATATTTTTTGTTGATTGGTGCTGCTGACTGTACCTACTTGATCAAGTGGAAGTACCTCGCTACAAAAACTGAAAATTACAATGGAAATAGCAACAGTCAGCCAATTTGATTCGTAGGTCACCACAGAATCTTTTCGTAACATTTACGTAAATTGATAAGAATTTTTAGATACATATACTTCTGAATAAAATAATTTACTATAATTACCTATGTAGGTTCTATGGTCGCCGAAGAATCAAACTGATTAACTGTACCTGTAAAAATACGTTAGTTAAGCCGAGTTTAGACTTGCAAAAAAAATCGTGCAAGTTGCATTACATTGCGAGGCCGTAAAGCCAACGGTTTGTAGTGGTCAATCGAGCGCCGCAATATGTACCTACCTAATGCAACTTGCACGATTTTTGTTGCAAGTCTAAACTCGGCTTTAAAACTTAAACGAGACGAAGAGTGCGTTGATAGGTACGCCGTTGTTCTGGGTCGACAAATACAGTGTTGCATTACCTATCCGCACCAAAAACGAGAATGGGTATGAGAAGTAAAACTACTCATTTACACTAACAATATCAAACTTCATTTCCAGGTTCGAGCTAAGATCAGTGATCTGAAGTCCAACAAGCGAATCAAAGACATGGGTTCCGTATCAGCGTGCGACAGCTCCGCCGTTGTGATCGTGGGCGGCGGCCCGTCCGGCGCCACCTGCGCCGAGACCCTGCGCAGCGAGGGCTTCCGCGGCCGCATCACGCTCGTCGCTCGCGAAAAATACCTCCCTTACGACAGAATCAAAATCTCCAAAATAGGCACCGCCACCGACATTGACAAACTACAAGTCCGCACCTCCGAATATTACCAAGGAACAAACATTAACGTCCTCACGGGCGTCGAAGCCACGAAGATTGAGACCGCTGAGAGAATCGTGCACTTAAGTAACGGAACCAAACTCGCTTACAGCGCTCTATATCTCGCAACAGGAGCCAAACCTCGCGTGCCCGACATCCCCGGAGTCGATCTAAAAAATATATTCACGGTCAGAGACTTCCAGGATTCTGTGGATATCCTCGCCACACTCGGCGCTGACGCTGATAAAGATGTCGTAGTGCTCGGCTTGAGTTTTATCGGTTTAGAAACTGCCGCCACTTGCTGTAAAAAGGCCAAGTCCATGACCGTCGTCGGCAAAGACCAGGCTCCTCTCGGACAGATATTTGGAAACGAAATAGGACAGAGCTTACAAACGTTGTTCGAAGAAAACGGTGTCAAATTCCGGTTTGAAACCACGATAGTCAAATGCAACGGCGAGGACGGCGTTATCAAATCGGTAGAACTGGCGGATGGGACTACACTGCCTGCCGATATGCTCATTTTGGGTGTGGGAACCACATTTTATACCGATTTCCTGAAAGATACAGGTATCGCACTCGAGCCAAATGGTGCGGTTAACGTTAATGATAAGTTGGAAACGAATGTTAAAAATGTATACGCGGGAGGGGACATCGCTTACGCGCCTGTGCACAGTTTCGGGAATAAGCAAATGAGCATAGGGCATGTCGGATTGGCTCAGTACCACGGTCGCGTGGCCGCTTTGAATATTTTAAGGAAGGAAGCACCTCTTAGAACGGTGCCTTACTTCTGGACCATGTTGTTTGGCAAATCTATCCGGTATGCGGGCTGCGGCAAACCTACTAGCTCTTTGGTAGACGGCGACGTTGCCACTCTAAAATTCGTCATTTTCTTCTTTGACGAAACCGAAAAAGTGATTGCTGTGGCCTCTTGTATGAGAGATCCTGTTGTATCCCAGTTTGCAGAGTTCCTTCATCAAGGCAAATCACTTTATAAAAAGGATCTCAAGGAAGATCGTTTTGCATGGACCAAAACTATTAATTAATTCAACTGTATTAAGCAGAGACATTAATGTAAAGCAAGGAATAGATAGACCATCTGGCATTTTTATGATAAAAATTATGATGATAAAAATAAAGCGTTTGTAATATCTTGGTAAAGAAATATGTAGGTTATTTTGCTAATAGTGTATTTTGAGCAATTTGGAAAATTTTATCTACACACACAAAAATGTGTGGTGATATTGCAGTTTACTTAATGTTACTTATAATACACAATAAGGTCAATGTGGCCAAGACCGGCATACTTCATTTTTTTTTTACCTCGGAGTGATCTAGCTGCGTTAATTATTCACCTGCGTTAACAATTGTACTTGCATACGATGAAGAATTTCATAAATAATAGTTAAGCTATAGAGACAGATCATTTTATTCACAAATCAAGCAAAAAAATAGCATTTTCTAAAATTCGGCGAGTAGACGGACTTCCCGTGTAGTTTAAGGTAAGTCCGTCTAGTAATGATATCGGCCATACTATGGGTGCTTTTATGTAAGTATTCGAATCCTTAAAAAAAATGAAACAAGACAATGAAAAGTGTACTTTAAACGTGTTAACATAAGGTTTAGATTCGGAATAAACACAATTTTTCTTTTTCAAAGGCAAGTCCGGCATATATTACGTAAATGGGGTGGTAAACCTTTTTTGGCAAAAAAATATATAATAAGTACTTACTTATTTATAAGGTTTCCCAAATAAAGGATCAATTGAAATTTTAAAATGTATTTTAATAGTTTAATTTTTAATTTACTGAGATCAAAGAGGGTCACCTAGCACTGATAGTGCAAGCTTTGCTTAGTTTGGGGCTAATATTTATTTGATTATTTATTTATTTGATAGGTATTTTTAATTTATATTTTCGGTGACATAGTGCCACAGCATAGTGCTGAGGGTGAGGGACACATTTCCGTACTAGTTTCAAGATCAAAATGCCTTATGAAATCGTAATAATATTGAAATCGTAAAAACAGTTGGTAACTTCTGATTCAAGGGAAGTCCGGCATATGACGGACTTGCCTTGTACATAGTAGACGGACTTTCCAACTTAACGAAATTTTATTGTGATAAATGATGGTACGTATAATTACAAAAGTAAACCAATTTCTGATAAATTAAACACAGAATAAAGATAGCTGGTTCTTATATTACTTCTGTAGTTACTTTCTGGTGCAAAATCTTGTCACGAACTATTTTTAACAATTTTGTTAGCAGAGACCGTCGCACTATCATTTCGAGTTCCATACATGCAATTACTTGTTTAGGCGGATTGCTCTGAAGTTCGTTGTCACAGCGCCATCTGTTTTAGAGTGAGGGAACAAGCGCGACAAACTGCTTTATATACTGGACGCTAAAGCAGGAACCGCTTTCAAATTCAAAAGTTATAACGTGTTGACGGACTTGCCTTATAGACGGTCTTGCCCACATTGACCTTAATTGTATATTTTTAAGCAGTATTATCTACATTGAGATATTTTAAATAATAATATAATATAATTTGCGTTATAATTTTAGGTATTACTAATTTTTAATATTTGTTTAACAAAATGAAATGCAAGAAAACTAATTTATAGAAAGAAAGAAAGAAATAACTACGAACTACTATTATCAACTTGAATTAGTTGTTGATGTAAACAATTACAAATACTTTGACTTTGCAAAGTGGAATCAGTGCACTTAGCAAGTACATTGCTTTGCTTATAGTTTCATTACACTGGTTGGACCAGATTGTTAGCTTCAGAGATTTTGTTATTTGATATTACTAAATATTTATTGATGTGATATTATAAGTTGATACTATCTTGTAAGTAATAGATATTGAAAGACAGTTTATGTCCACAAATAAACCTATTTATGTTAATAATGTTGTTTTATTAAACCAATTTAAAGAAGTGTTAAATAACAACTAATTTATTTACTATTAATGAATAATTAAAATAAACATTTTTCAATCCCAGGATTCTTTCACACGAAGGTGCCCAAATCGCTCATATAAAGTTACATCATCTTTGAACATTCTTCGAGTCTGTTCTTGGAATTTCTGCTGTCTTTGTTCTTTTTTTCCTAGTGCTTTAGCATGTCCAGCACTTTCAGCCTGCAAAATATAATGGTATTCAATAATTACTATGAAAGTAAAGCAAGTCAAATCTTTCTGAAGTAATGAATGAAGTGTATTAAATTTATTGGGTGACACTCTTTCCTGGCCCAGATAACACCAACATGGAAATACTGGCCCTGTTTTTTGTGTACACCCCCATAGAACCTGACAGGAGCTTCTATTGGCATGTACACGAAAAACAGGGTCGGTATTTCCATCCCAGTATTATCCGGGCCGGGAAAGAGTGTCACCCAATTTATTGACTACCAGTGTGTTCTCATCTCTGGCCTGTGTACCTAAGTCCCACTGCAGGGCCACATCTCTGCCCAGAAAAGGCTCAGAATGAGAGTTTTGGCTGTTAGTTTGTGTTTCCACCTAAATTAAATTATATCTATTGATTGATTCAGACAGGCTCTTGTCCCATAGTAGGAATAATGAATCAGGTTAACTGGAAGAAATTCCTTTAAGGGATAAATTCTCCTTTCTGATCTTATCTGTTAATATCATATTTTTAATGCAAAATAAAGGGTTACACAATACAATGTTACCTATTTGTTACTCAACAAACTATTATTTTATTTCCAGCAATGATACTCTGTTTACGCGTGATTTAGTAGGTAATAATACATGGGTGACTGCGCTTTACTCGGGCTAAAACTCTGTAACACGCGTTTACCCAGAGATAAGACCAAGCTAGAGCAAGCTAGATTATTCATCTCCGAAAACCCCCAATACTCCAAATTTTATCGAAAACTTTAGCAGTTTCCAAAATTCGCGAAATAAATAAATATACAAGAATTGCTCGTTTAAAAATATAACATAAATACACAAACCAAAACAAACTTAACAAGATATTAGTAGGTGGTTTTAAGATTTTTATCAATAAAAAACATGTGCATTTATATAAAACAAACCTCGGTTAGGTAGGGAAATCTCAAATACAACATATTTTGTTCTTCCACTTCGAAATCTTGTGCTATTCGACGAAGATGAACGGGTTCCACCTTTTTTACAAGACGATCTTTCCCCCTAAATAGGTGGCCATTAGGAAGACGATTTCGTCTGAATAAGAATTGAGTTAATTTCATGATTGTATTTGCTTGCACCACTAAACTGAATCATAAATCAAAGAGAAAAACTAAATGAAACTTAAAAATATTTTTGAGGTTACCTGTCACTGTCACTCAGTGCGTTACAATAGAGCTGTTCCGGATACGTTAAAAAACGTTTTTGTATTTTAAATCAATTCCACAAAAAAGAGTTTTAGTGACAGCACATCACTAGTGAAAGCACGTAGTAGATTCAAAATTCCAATATTTAGTTTAGGTTTATAAAGTTCTAGTTTGTTTTTATATCAGACGTAATTTGCATTGTATTAACTTGGAATCTTTGAAAGTAACAACTTTTTCATCATCGTTTACATTTCTTTTTTTTTTCGCATCGCACGGCGCAACACTATCTAACTATGATGGCCGTCGATTGGCGGTCGGACGAGTGTAGGGCTTTTTTGTAAATATAAATTTGGACATAGCACTATATTTGATGTGGATTTATTAATAGGCAGTTATAGTTAATAAGCATGGGATCACGGGGCTTACAGTGATACTTTTCTCAGCAGTCCCCGGCTTCGGTGAGTGTATTTAATTTCCTTAGCAGATAGTAATTATTATTATGCTTCTGTGGATTGTTTTGGATGGCTTCCCATTTATTTACTCTTCATAATTAACTACTGATCAAAAAATTAAATAGCAATTACAATTGCAAATAATCCTTATCAATGGAAATTAATTGAGGTCGTTTTCTCTAACAATGCATTGACCGAGGCATATTGAAACTTCGTTTCGGTATTTGCCCTTTCACTTTATTGTACATTATTTTCGTGCTCTACTTATTCCGATCTTTTGAAGACAATTGACGTGTTGTCAATTGAAGTCCTTTTCGATTTACCTTTAGAGTTCGTAGGTATTTAGGTAAACTTCGTGTCCATATTCCAAGCAAACTAAACTTTAGGACGAAACTGACCTACTTAGGGTTTTTTACATGAGATCTCTTTATTTTATTTAGTTATATGATTCTACTGTAAGTTTGATTGTAACTTATCAATCACTCCAATGTATAGTCTAAACATGTGATATAACAATACACAACACTTATCAATCATGCTATGCATGTATAAATAATTATAATCATATGTATATTACATATTACCAACTTGAGCATGCTTTAAGTAAGTAGATAGGTAGTTAGTAGATCAGTGTTATGCTGTAGTTTAGTAACAGAATCAGTACTTAGTTATTAAGTCAATTAACATACACAGGTATTCTTTTTGTTTGCAAAGTAATAAGAATTATGAAAAAATTGATTTTCACTCCAGTTCAATGACTTCTTATCAGGAGGTGCCTGCAATGCTTCAATAAGAAAGTAGTTGGCCTCCTCAGAACAGGTGCAAGTAATCAAGCAATCATACCATTTCAAAGCTCATTAACCTTTTGATAACAATTTTAATTATACTTTGTTGGCGAAGGGAACAAGCTAGGTATGAAAAATAACATTTTAAAGTTGCTTTGAAAAGTCACATTTATTTAAGTTTGATTTACAGTTTGATTACACATTGTTTTTATGTTTAATTGAATAGTTTTGTTTAGGATGAATTGCAAATAAGAGTATCAACCAATAACAGTGATGCCAAGAAAATTTAGATGATTATTTTTAACTGTTTTCTGCCTGTCCAAAAAGAAAAATCTGATATAGGCTCACACCTTACATAATCAACTTCACCATCATTTAAAGCCCTCGGTTGTTGACTTTAGACTTCTAATAGACTGCCATTCTTAATTCCTTATTTATCACCCTTAAGACACAACATATTATTTTGGCTTGTTTGTATTTTTTAATATAAACAATTAGACGTTTTTTATAGCTCTTGAATAAGATGTAAATACCTATTTGTTTCTTGAATATTTCAAGTTCTCCTTAACATAACTCAATTCCAATTCAGCAATACAAAGGTACAAGGCTTGAATGACTTACTTTACTAGCTTGGTTAAAGTTAACTACACAATTCTCAAACAAAATTTGTTTTGAAATATGCAAATGAACCACTGAACTCTCCCATGGAATCCATGTATTATACAAATATTGTTATTAAATCATCTCTAATTGCCCTGGCTTGTTATGAGATAAATTGCAAATTGTTTGGAGTTGTCTTGCTGCGATTTGCAGTTTGGTCAGTCTGTGGCCAGCTTTTGTAGAGTGATCATGTCTGAGGTGCAGACATTTTTGTGATTAAGTGTCTTATTTCTTGTGGTATATTGTGGTTGATCAAAGAAAATAAGTGCTTATTTCCAATACATTTTAGAAAATATTTATTAATACTCAAAAAAAACAGAATTGGCAGTATAGCAGTTAAAAAACTTGTTTTTTAAGGCAGCTTGCTTCATTGTCTTGATTTTTTGTAAGTAGTTGCTTGTATCTGGTTTAGCAATAGGTACATTAACTTAACTTTATTCTGGTTTTGTATGATTATTCTGGTTCAAACTTGGTTACACTTCCTCTCTTTGATTGAAAGATGACAAGTGGGAGGTTTAAGTATTGTATGTTGTACCAACTGTGCTCACGACTCTGTTTGTGTAGGATTTGGTCAGACAGCTATTATAACAATCCAACTGAGTGAATATTGTTATTCAAAGTCAAAGTCCAAATATAACTAGCACTTATGAATGTAAAAAAAAAAACTACTAGAGAAGAATCGGGCAAGAAATTCAACAAGGTATATATTTTTTTAAACAGATTTACAATATTATTTAATGATATCTATTTTAATGTAATTTGTATGACATCCTACTAACATTTGACAGTAATTGATTTTAATGTTTACTAACAAAATGGATATATAATCTGAATAGTAAATATTATTATTATTATTATACAACACAAGTATTTAACACAACTTCATTTTTAACACAGTAGGTTTGCTATTTAAAGTAAGGGATCGCCAATGCGGATCAGAATTATTTCCAAATATCCCTGTCCATGATATAGTCATTAATTTTATAATACACCTTAGATATTAATGTCTTCTTGACAATAGATTTGAATTTTGTATCCGTTTAATTAGTAATATTTTTGTGAATTTTATTATAAGAACATATGCAATTTCCCAGAAACGACTTTTTGGATTTAGCTAGTCTGTAAGATGGAACTTTAAGCTTCCCTATGTTTCTAGTAGCCTTTGGCTTATCGACGTTAGTGGGAAAATCACATATGTTCTTCCTAACATACATGATTATATCAAAAACATAAAGCAACGGCAAGGTTAGGATACCTGTTTCCTTAAAAAAAGATCTTAAAGATTCACGCCTCTTCAAATTATAAATTGCTCTGATTGCTCTCTTTTCTAAGATAAAAATTTACTCAATGTCTGCAGCAGATCCCCTAAAATAAGGCCGTACAAAATGATGTTATTAAAGTAAGCAAAATACACCAACCGTGCCGTCGTTGCATCAGTTAGCTGCCGTATTTTCTCAACTGGTTTACTTATGGTTCTGTGGAATTGAATTAAACTTTATACTTTTCCAGGATAAAACCTATGTTATGAATTATAATTGTGCACCCCTTAAGTGATTTCTGATATTATACCCTGCCTACAAATAAAAATAAGAAAATTACCTCTACATCATATATATTGTACAGTTACCAGCACCATTAGCTGACACAACTCAATTCCTAGGGCTGGTAGGATGTGTCAGATATTTTTGCATGCTCTGCTGTAACTTACAACTTTGTACATGACTTTACAATGAAATAAATAAATAACAGATATTAATGCAGGTGACTGTACAAATGACATGTGCTCCTTATTAAGTTATTAGATAATTTTGTAGGCTTATATGATCACAGCTACATATCACAGTAGCATTTACTTTGCATCATTCAAACAGATTAAGATGGTGTTATGAGTTATGATGCAAGTTTTAGGCAATATGTCTGTATTCAATGTTGAATTCTTGTTTACAGCTTGACCCTGCAACCCGGACCCAGAGAGGCGCATCTGCCGCAGCCCCGGGCTCCGCAAGCATGGCCCAAGTGGGCGCCAACATGGAGTACCAAGAGTACAAGTGGGCTTACTCAATCATGGATTCTTCCAAGTAATTTATCTGTTTTTTGTCAAGATATCTTAAGATTTGTTGTCAGAGCCGCTATCCGATTTAATAAAAAAATTATATCTGGTAATAAAAGTGTAGCTCATACCTACATACATTATTATTGTATTACATATAATTTTATTAACTCATCATCGTCATCATATCAGCCGTAGGACGTCCACTGTTGGATATAAGCCTCCCCAAATTAGGTCGACAGTTGTTTTGGTTGAAAACGGCCTGCGTCCACTCCACCGTGAACCCGCGGCTTTAACCAGGCCATCCGTCCACCTCGTTGGTAGACCGACGTCCTACGCTTCGCTTGCCGACTCGCGGTTTAAATTTCTTAAATGACATCTTAAGTTAAAATAAAATTTGTATTATAATCCAAGGAAAGAGGTATGGCCCAATTGCATAACAAATTACAAGCAAACTGCAAGCAAATAATATTAAGTCTTGGCTACAAATATTCCGCATGAGTGGTTTTCTGGTGTTAGAATTAATTAACTTGTACATTTATCATTGATGTGCAGTTCAGGTTGCGTATAAGCAATAAAAAAACCTACCTCAAGTCTTGCCTGGTTAAGTACCTAGTGCGATTAATCCTACACGGAGATAAATATTGTAATCTGATTATTGTGAATTAATAAACAATAAGAATACTTATAATTAAGCTTGAGTACTAGGAAATGTCTAAGGTTTTTAATACCGCATTTTACACACTTTTTAACCGACGAATAAAAACGGATGAGATTCTCAAGTCGACGCGTATATTTGTTTTTTTTTCTTTCTTTTTAATTACACAATATTCACGAATAGTTGTTCCGCGCGACTTTTTGTAGGTCACGCGCTAAGTCGCGCAAAATGAATGAACGACCGTATCACCCTTTTCTTTCTTGAAAATTGTCTCCATCCAGCAGAAACTGTGGATGTTTCTGAGACGGTCTTAGTCCGTATCACGATCTCTATGCACACTATATCAAATTTCATCCAACTCCGTTTCGCTCTTTACTTTACGTGATTGATTAGATTATCTAAAAACAAAGAAGTTGACAAACTTTCACGTTTGTACTAGCACATAGACTAGCTTTTGCTCGCGGCTGTGTCGCGCGCTGTTCCCCCGAGAACTGTGCATTTTTCCGGGATAAAATAGCCTATGTCAGTCACTCCCTGGCCCATAAATAAACTATCTCCATGCCAAAAATCACGTCGATCCGTCGCTCCGTTTCGACGTAAAAGACGGACAAACATACAAACACATGTTCGCCATTATAATATTAGTATGGATGGATTAAACTCTAACTAAGTGATCACTGAACAAGTGATCACTTAAACGAAGATCATAATAATTTACAGCGTTGACGTGCGATGAAATTAATTACTTATATCACAAGCGAACACCCGCATACAGCCGATCCGCGGTAATTGGAGGGTCGTCTGCGGAAGTACTTGCACCCGCCACGCCTAATTAACCCGGGTCACTGGTCTTCATGAATAACAAATTACAACCGTGTTTTATTTAAACCGTTACGTGTATGATTTCATTGTATACAATTGCCTTTAATTGCGTTTGGCTAAATTAAGCGTTGTGTACAGATTGCCATAAGAAGTCTGAAAGCATGGTGCGTTACGTAATGCTAAGGGGCATCTACCGTGTCAATATGATTAAATGCTTACTGTAACTTGTACTAACTGTTAAAAGTGTAATTGTAACTGGTATATTTATTTATTTATTTTCGGAGAACCAACAGCTTTAATTTACAGAGGTTTTGCGGTTTTAATAGAGGTCTCAATTTTTTTTTAAATATCGCTCCGTCGATGGGACGACGGCATATGTGACAACAGAATTCGTACTCCTATGCCATTGACACTCATTCGTGACTGCGATAATTCCGGCCGGCGTTAAGGGCTTAGCAAAACGTTGCCGGACGGTGTTTTTTTGTTGTTTGTACTGTTTTGACAACATAGCCAAGTGGTTATTTAGGCAACTTGACTATGAAGCTCCGAGTTCCCGGGTTCGATTCCCGATCGGGGCAGATATTTATATGAATAATACGAATGTTTGTTCTCAATTCTTGGACGTTCCATATGTATTTAAGTATGTATATAAGTACGTTTATCGGTTGCCTAGTAGAACCCGTAGTGCCTACAAGCTTTGCTTAGTTTGGGGACCAGGGTAATTGGTGTCAATAGTCCCATGTTATTTATTTATACATATACAGGGTATCCGCGTGTCTGATCTCGATGCTGCTGATAGTCTACGGCAGCTTCCGCTCGCTCAACATGGAGCGCGAGGCGCGCGAGCGAGCAGACCGCGAGCGAGAGGCGTCGCTGCTGGGCGGCACCAAGCCCACGTCGTGCTCCGCCAACTCCAGTAAGACACTTCATTTTTTAGGCTTCTGTGCAGTCGAACAAACTGAATCACATACCAGGGTAACCCTTTCAGACTAACAGACTGATGGTTCAATTCAGACTGATGAAAATCAAATGTTTTTAATAATATTTGCCAAATGTCGCCGTACGTACGTACGTACGTGTGTGTAGGTGTGTGTGTACGTATGTGTCATTGTACGGCGACATTTGACAACTGACAGCTGTCAATACGACCTCTTTTTTCTAAATCAATCAAACAGGCCAAGGCACAAAACCCATGAATCTCACGAAACTGGTTTGCCGAAATAAAGTTTCAATTTATTTTTACAAAAAAAAGGCGAGTGAAATAATATCTATCTACAGGAGTGAGTTACATTATAAGTCTACTATCGATAAAAAATATAATATGGACCATCCCAGAAAACTTAAGGTACCTACCTAACTTAAAACGTCCGTAACTTAACTGCGTATTTTTTAAGATATTTAAAGAATTCTTTCACAATTCGCTTTGCAAACAATAAAGATATATCTGAACAAATAAAAAAAATGCTTGCACATTCTCTATTGTAATATTTTCTGAATGAATGAATGATTTTTTTTTTACGAAGTTTATAATGTACCTACCTACTATAAACATGTCTGTGTGTGTGACACAGATTGATTCTCAAGAGCTGGTATGAATGAAGGAATGTCTATGCATCACAAATTGATATAATACAAGTTATATTGTGTACCTACTAGCTGTTGCTCCCGACTTTGTCTGCGTAGAATAGTTTACGTCCTATTCTCAGACCCACCGAATATACACAAAATATTTTATAAAAATTGGTCATCCTAGAACTGGATCAACTAATATGAAGATTCAGCCACAGATAGAGAAGTCTCTCGCTGGGGAGCCAACTCTACACGCCATCGATCACGCAACTCATCTGCTCATAGTCCCGGAGTCCATTCGGAGGAGTTTAGTCACAAACATTGTGACACGAGAATTTTATACATTTAAGGCCCAAAAGCACGAAGGTGGCGAATTCCAATTTTGTAATTTGCACGTTAACTTAAATCTTGAAAGGAATAATTGCTACGTTATTGTTCTTAATAAATTTAAAAGGGGCGCGCACAGATTTCACTCTTTTGTTTGTTTGCGATTTTAAGCAAACTCCGTACTAAAATTCGTCAGATCGGGAACGACATTATTATTTTTTAAATAGAAGCACTCTTACATTAGTTAAGTATTATTTCTTATCGTGTTTTACTGTATTAAACTAAGTGCCAAAAAAAATTAACTGAAAATCAAAATGATAGTTATACACGTTCCCGTAATGATTTATAATAAAGTTACGGTCAATATAAGATGATTACGAAGGTACGTACCTTTTAATTATTATATTTTTCCGAACAAAACAAATAACGCCTGTCTCATAAAACACTCATGACACTACTACAGCGCACTAGCGCCAAAAGTCGGTTCAGAAATAAAAGTTTTGCCGATTTGTTGATTCGTTCATGAATATGACGTATACTTTGTTGGACAAACTTTTAACTATTCCTGCGTTTAAAATAAATTTATTTTGTCTATGTTAGTTGAAAAATTACTGGCACTTGAGGTATCCCATCTTAGGCCTCTAGGTTGGCAACTCATCTGCAATCCCCCTGGTGTTGCAGGTGTCTATGGGCGGTGGTGATCTCTTACCATCAGGAGACCCACTTGCTCGTTTGCCATCCAGTTGAGTAAAAAAAAAACCTTTTTTAGGAACCAAAATACAATCTATGGTGTAAGCATTTAAAGTTTACTTTTACTACATTTTCAAGTAAGTTGAAGTTACAAGGTGGTGTGTCGGACGCGTTCCCGATATGACTTTTTAACCTTTTTAAACTTTTTTTGAATTCTTTTTTTTTAAGGTATAGTATTGATATATCCGACTAATTTCATAGCGAGGCGATAGGTCAAACCACTAGGCCACCACGGCTTTTTTCTTACGGGTTCTTATATGCTTTGTTGTAATATCTCATAATGTTGCCCCATAGACGTGCAGACATTGAATACGATGCAGGCGCTGTGCTTCCCGCTGGGTTCGTCGGTGGCACTGCTCATCATGTTCTTCTTCTTTGACTCCATGCAGACGCTCGTCGCCATCTGTACTGCCAGTAAGTTTGTTATTTGCTATTGGAAATGTCCGTTTAAGGGACGCTCCCATACAGCTAAAGGGGAGCTCGAAAAACAATTGTTTTTTGTCAGGATATTAATTTAATGTTATAAAATGAAATGATAATGACTATTATGGTTATGTATTGATTGTGATTTTAATTGTTAAATTTTAACTTTAAGTTGTATGGGTTTAAAAAATGCCAAAAATAAATACATTTATTATTACTATTATTATTTAACTTCTTATTGATCTTATGTGAACTTGATTTTTATCTTGTCAATGTGTTCATATTTCATATTGCAACCAACTTTTGTAGTACAGAACTGCCATTCCGAAAGGTTTATCCAGACACGTAGGGAACCCTCCCTTTCCTCCCGTGAGCGCTTTCGAATACCAGAAGATGGGAAGTAACAGCTTGGCAACCTTAACATCCAACCTTCTTGCCGCTTGCTTGAGTATTGGCAAATAATGAGGGAGGCTTCTGTCCAACAATGGACGTCCTACGGCTGATATAATGATGATGACGGAACCCTCGTTACGTGAATCGGACTTGCAGCTGTCTGGTATTTTTCCACTCGGTGACAAGTTGTGTTTTGTGTTGCAGTAATAGCGTGCGCGGCGCTGGCGTTCCTACTGACTCCGCTGTGCCAGTACGTGGTGGGCGGCGGCGCGGGCGCGGGCCGGGCCGTGTGCGGACGGTACTCCGCGCCCGAGCTGGCCGCCGCGCTGCTCGCCGCCGGCATCGTCGCCGTGTGGGTGCTGACGGGGCACTGGCTGCTCATGGACGGTCAGTGCCACTATACCAGCTCTTCACAATTACAACGGAGAGGCGGAGCGTTGCCAGCAGACCGCCACTCCGTACGGAGTCCGCTTAAGGCTGCGTTTCCACCAGAGATGTACGAGGATGCATCGAGAAGAATGTTTTTGCCATGAACCAATAGAAATGCTTCATTAACCTATCAACCCAGCTCTAGTGGAAACATCTCAGCGGAGCGAGGTTATTATTATTGTAGACAGTTTATAAGAATTTGTAACGTGAACGAATTGTATTTCGACAGCTATGGGCATGGGCCTGTGCGTGACGTTCATCGCGCTGATCCGGCTGCCTTCACTGAAGGTGTCCACGCTGCTGCTGACCGGGCTGCTTCTCTACGACGTCTTCTGGGTCTTCTTCTCTTCATACATCTTCACCACCAACGTTATGGTCAAAGTGGCCACTAGGTCAGTATTTACTGGACAGCTTTTAAAAAAACGTCAATCAAACGTCATTTCAGGGCCATCCGATTACAGCAAGAGGGAATTTAGTTCCTTTCTTTTCAAACTAATAAATTCTCCTTTTTTGTACTGCCAAACGAACTACTGCAAATAATCCGTTTGCACAGGATTTTTTTAAACTGTTGTATGTAACAGGCCCGCAGAGAACCCAATGAACGTGGTAGCGCGGCGGCTGCAGCTCGGCGGGGCCCTACGGGACGCGCCCAAGCTGTCTCTGCCCGCCAAACTCGTGTTTCCCTCCATGCACCACCAGGGACACTTCTCCATGCTCGGTGAGCGTTTTAGTCACATAAAAGGCTCAGCGCTACTCAAGCACGGTCTTGCCAGATCCTGAAATGAAGACCTGCCTTATAGTAAAACATAACGTAAGGGACCACCTCAATAGAGGTGCTCCTCCTCTGTATAGTTTAAGCGATTTTTATTGCACCATACTGGACCATAATGGACTGGCAGCAGCTAGGGTCTTTCCGACATGCTACGACATTTATACATTTAACAGAAGTGTACCATCTCTTGTAAGGTCGGCCAGATACCAGCAGTAGTAAAGGTTATTTTTTGTGTCCTAGGGAAGCATTGGTCATTTACCATTGGGTGAACCACATGCTGTTTTTCGGCTGAAGTATAAAAAAAACGAACCAAAAATGTTCACTCAAACCAAACCTCAACCCAGGATTTTCTGTGTACTGTGTAGGTATAAATAAAATTCTATTAATCCAGACCCAAACTCCAAAGGTCTGTTTCACCACTCACTGATAAATTACTGGTATTTATATTTACAAAAAAAAAAACAGCAAAGGCGGAATGACAGATGTCTGCTACGTAAAATACTGGGAACTTATCATAGGATGATGCAACAGATCCTAAGACCCGGCGGCGAGAGTCTAAAAATCAGCAAATGTAAGAAAAGAGTAAATTTTAACAAGAACTTTATTATGCTTTACAGGTTTAGGCGACATAGTGATGCCGGGGCTGCTGCTGTGTTTTGTGCTGCGCTACGATGCGTATAAGAAAGCGACGCTCGTGTGCCAAATGGGACAAGTGCCTGGTCCTCGGTCCATGGTAGGAAGGAATAGGATACATTTCATGTGCATGTGAAAGTTTTTACTGAAGATTCATGCAACCGAGTAAAAAAGTATCTGTAGGTGCATTACTCATACTCATCTTGTGTATTCGTCATATGTGGCATATGCAGCAATGTTTTATTAAAAGCAGATATATGTTGGCTACAGATGTTTACTGTAGCGTTAGCGTTATCATTGTCCTGCGTTGTCACGCTGAATATTTATTTAGCCGAGTGCATTGCGTGGTAATGCTGATAGTGTGGGTGCAGCTGCTTACTCTGGAACAGAGCCACTGCAGGCCATTGGTGCTTTAGTTACCACTAAAGTTTACCCGCGGCTTCGCACGCGTAAACTATTCGATCTGGTAGTTACAATTGAGATACCGGAATTTTATAAAATTTCCCTGTGAATTCCCAAAATTTATATCGTGGTCTTCATTGAGGTTGTGTTAAGAACAACTGTCTAAATTTTCATGACTTTAACCCCAGCAGTTGAAATTTCAAGATTTTATCCCTATCCCGTGGGAATATAGGGATAAAAAGTAGTCTTATGTGTTATTCGAGACGTCCAGCTATCTACGTACCAAATTTGATCCAAATGCGTCCAGCCGTTTTAGCGTGAAGGAGTAACTAACTTACACATATATAAACTTTCGCATTTATAATATAAGTTAAGTATATAGTAGCATAGTTAAGCATAAGTAGGATTACTACGGCACCGTTTTGTTCTGGTGGCAGGGCTCCCGGCTGACGTACTTTCACTGCTCGCTGCTGGGCTACTTCTTGGGGCTGCTGACGGCGACGGTGTCTGCGGAGGTGTTCAAGGCGGCGCAGCCCGCGCTGCTCTACCTCGTGCCCTTCACGCTGCTTCCGCTACTCACAATGGCTTACGTCAAGGTCTGTGACCAACACGATACAGAACAGTTAAAAAATAAATAAATAAAAAACACCAATACGTAATGCTATGAAAATCGCAATTATTTTGTTAATGCAGTACATAGATGGACTGGTTCATTCTTCGTTATTCTCCGATATTCTTGTGGTACGTACACGTACAAAAGGCGCGCACACATAAAAGTCGCACGATTTACCTTTAAAGATGGTCTGACTACTGTTGTGTGTTTACCTGGACCTAACTTACAACCCACCGTAATCATCGTGGTGCAAGGTTACAATGTAATAGTAATTAATTAAACATTGGTACCTATATTGTTCTCAGGGTGACCTAAGAAGAATGTGGAGCGAGCCATTCATCACGCCGCCGGGCGGCAAGGGCGGCGCGGACTTCGACGTGTGACTGCGCCCGCGCGTCGCCGGCTGAACCCGCCCCGCCCCGCCCGCCGCCTCCGCGGCAACTGCGCAGTTAGTTCCACCCCACTACTCTACTTCGTGACCTGGGAGCGAAAAGGTTTCAACTGTAGTGAACCGAAGGGAATATCGACTCCCTGTGAGCTCCACTAATACTACCGCCGCGACATGTCTAACCAGGCGATATTTCAATGTGGCAATGTCAGAACTTGATTCTTTCTGTGACCGTAGCTAATGCTGTACTAATGTCCAACACTCGCTGCCCGCGGTGCCATAAATTATCGGTGCGCGAAGGACAGTCTAATAAATGTGGCTAATTTAATAATTACCTCGTTTATTTTCCCGCGAACAGCGAGGGTTGGAAATTAGTTTAGCCGAACTATTTTACTCAGGTCACAACTTTTTGAATGTTATAGAAAGCCTATGATCAAATTATTGCTCTCCCTAGTCGGGACGAAACTTGTATGAAAGCGTTAAACAATGGCAGCCTTTATCAGTCAAGCCAGCAGCAATGGAAATTGGATTAGATTTTTATTTACTATGAGGACTCGATAATTATTTCAAGTTACCGTTTCAACAAAAAACTTTGTCTGACTAAGTTTTTTATTAGCCTCTGTTTATATTTGTTGGTAAAACTCTAATGTAATAACTAGCTTTTGCTGTGATTCGCTATCGCTGTACAATTCTTCTTTGGCGAAGTGATAGGGAGTTTACGTTATGGTCACATTAGTAATAATGTGCTAGCTGTTGTTGTATATTTGGGATTTGTTTACACGCCCTACGGTTACTTCACTAAGTATCGCTTCCGGCAACATGGACAGAATGAGATATAGTTTCCTATAGACTCATTATATTTTCTTTGCCAAAATCTGCTTAATACTAATCTGTGTTAAATTACCAAGCCTTCATTTTGGTGCTTCTATGATAACCCAGGCAGGCTTACTGAACAAGTTTAATAGCTATAGCAATATTGGACTAACTGTGCATTTACCGCTCGGTTATGTGAGTGAATTGATGCGTAAATGATAGCGTAAAGACATATTGTAAGGTGTATGTTAGGATAGACGATACGCTTTGTTTCTATTATAACTACGTTTTAGTCGATCGTAAAGTTACAGCACAGGGTAACTTTTAAGACCTCTTTCGTGTAAATTATGCTAAGGTAGGGAACAGGACCAGCGCAGAAGCAGTGATTGGTACATGCATATTGAAATACACATTTTTTTATTTGTTCATATACATATTTACTTATTTAAGGATACGTAGATCGCGTCATCCAGTTAAAATTGATAGCCTCTTGGGCTAGCTGCACTGTGTGAATTAAAATGGCAACTAAAGTACATAAAAGTCGTAAACTTAATAAACATCTTTGATGAAATGTTGAGTTATCGCTTATGAAACAGAACAAATACTTAACATTTTCCTATCCATCACTACAGTATAAATGTATGTACTAATACAAATTGTAATATAATAACGTTAATGACGTAATGACACACATCGGAATACTCAGCAGGAAGAATTTGCAGAACTTCATATTTGGCTTTTTCAGTTTTACTTGTAGATGTTCTCAGCAGAAGCTTTAGAGCTTAAACCCTCTGGTTCGCGAGTTATTTAAATCAGTCACTGGTGCCAAAAAAGTGAGAGCAAGTGCTAACGCCAAATACAAACTCTGCCGGGGGTTGCGATTTCTATCCAGTTATTAATTATCGAAGTTAGAAATTGCACATACAAGCAAAGATCTCTCTTAAGAATCTCATAATGCTTAATCATCTATGGATTTGATATTGTTTTTTTTATATAATAGTGTCACGAATGCGTATGTGTACTTTATATACATTAATTGTATGTCAAAGCATAAGATTTTGCGAATGTTAACTTAGTCATTTTATATTTGCCAAGTCATCATTTTGGTTATCTATGATCAAACTTTGTTGTCACTGCCTTAGACTGATGTTTTCAATGAAGATTTAGAATTTCTATGGATTGAAGGAGTATTGAAAATAGTTGATTGATTTGGAAGCTCTAGGTGTAAGCTAATCTAACGTTGTTATTACACAGACAACTGTATGGTTGTTGTAAATGATTTGATTGAGTTTAATGAACGATGTTATGTAAGACACTAACTACATCATAAGGATCATAGGATATTTGTATGTGTGATTTGATTTTTAGTAACTTTACAACTTTTTTTATTACTTTTAATATCATTTTAAGTAGTTTTTACTTTAATTTTAAGTTTATATTGTGGAGATAAACATTAAACAGTATTTTTCTGATTATGACAAAAAAGTGATATAATTTATTGAGGCTTACACATGTATGGAATACAAATTTTTGAAGCATCAATTAACTGTTTATATACTTGTAATGGATTGGTGATTGAATTAATAAATTAAATTCACAAAAAAAAAATGTTTCTATGGAATGTTTAAAAATAACAGTGTTTTTATCTTTTTAAGTGTAATCAAATAAAATTATTTGGTGCATTTTAGATTTAATGTGTAAAGAATCATTCAAAGTTTTCAATTGATGTACATACAAACATATTATTATACATATAAGATTGATGTTGTATGAAGTAAGCATCACGTCTTGTCAGACATAACACAAAAATATGTAAATATTGCCAAAATTGACATTCAGTATCCACAAAATTGGGAAAATGCATTTAATATTTTTATAATGTACTGTGCAAGAACATTAATAGCAATACTTAATAAAAATATTAGATGAAAATAAACAAGTTTTTTATTTTTACTTAACTGTGGCCTATGTGTTGCGAGGAATGTGTTTTTTGATGATCCAATAGATATGCTTTATTTACATATCCTTGCTCCGCTAAGCCATTTCCACTAGAGCTGTGCTGAGCAAGAATAGGTAAATTAATGTTTGATTTTCATTGGATCATGACAAACACATTCCTTGCAACACGTTCTCGCACTTCGCCTAGGGCAACAGCCTTATCCAGAAAAAAGATGTTTCCAAACAATGAAAAATCCTCAGAAAATCAGACATTTGGCACAATTAAGTGTCATACCTGCACTCTTGTCTTGTTAGGTCCAGTTTAGACTTGCAAGAAAAATTGCACGGATTGTAATAAAATTGAGGACTTAATACATTTTTTGGTGGAGTGTGTATTAACTAAGGATATCCACAAGAAGTATTTGAGTGATTTGGACCTGTTCAATGGTGCAGTAAATATAATTTTTTGAGTTGTTCGGTATCGGAACATGCAGTACAAATTTACAGGTTCATCAAGCACTCCTTTGCAGCCAGATAATCTGGACATCGCAATAGGAGTGTTTGATGAATGTTTCATGTTCATATTAAAATAAATGGGGAACAGCAAGAATTTTCATGGATTGGTGTACATGTATAACTGCATGAAGCGTCCCCTCCTCCTCTGAAGGCTTCTAACTATGTAAGCTCTGGATATCAATTTGAATTGTAAGGTTTATTTATAGAATATTATTATAAACAATAAAATAAAATACAGCAAATTTAATAAATATTATTTATTAGCTTCAATTTCTTTATTGGTATCTCTTTTCTGGATGAACCTCAGCTGCTTCTTCCTCATCCTCTTTAGTTTGGTGGTGTTGGTGATCACTTGCACTACTTCTGCCTTCGCTCTGTTCTCAGCAGAGCGTTTGATGTTTTCACGTCTCCGTTCTTTTCTGGCCAGTTCTTTTTGTTTTAGCTCTTCTACAACTTGTCTGGATAGTTCTTTTGTCCGCTTTAGCTCCAAGCGCAAAGCAGTCTTCTTCTGAAAGTCTTGTGTTAGTCCTTTAGTTTTGTTTACTGTAGCAAACCTGCAAATAAATATTAAATTTGAGACGTGGTTGAACATGTAGTATCAGTGGTGGACTAACAGGCGGCCGCCCCGAGCCTCCGGTCTTGGGGGGGCCCCCAAGTGCTTCCGCGTTCCCCTGATGAAATCCTAAACAAGACTTTAGAAAGGTGCTAAGTACCTACATTCAGCTTTGCCGCCCCGGGCCTCTGACGAGCTTACTCCGCCACTGTGCTGTATCTATAAATAAAAATAATTTTGTTTAAATTCCAGTATAGTTTACCTTTCTTTCTTAGATTTCCAAAATCTTCCAGATTTAGGCTGTCCTCTGATTGAATCTTGATTTTTCATTTTCGTAGTTTTAGGCGATTTTGAGGCTTTTGGGTCCTGTATAATTAAACTCTCTTCTGTTTGACCTTTCTTAATTGTAGCCACTATGGACTGCACACAATTCTCTACGGCTTCAGCCATTTAATAAAATTTTCAAACGGCTAGTATTATCAACTTAAGCAAAATGGACTGAAAAAACCCGAAATATGCGAATAAACACACGTGGAGTGGAGGTGAAATCGTAAAATCTGAAATATGACATTGACATACAATGACTACGTCAAGTTCTGCATGTGTGCTCAAGCCATTGATAAAAACGTCCGTCATTACTGCATTAGGAGCGAAGCAATTTGGAAGCAATAAAGCGTTATTTTTTTATATAAGGATATATTATAAATGCGAAAGTAGTTCTGTTTGTCTGTTACAGTTTTACGCACCGTTGAACCGATTTAAATGAAATTTGGTATGGTATGGAGAAAGTTTGAGGCTCTGGGAAGGATATAGGACATTTTTCCCGTGGAATAGTGATAAACGAATTTTTGGTAGATAAGGTCGCGGATAAAAGAGTCCTCAACATTTTCCTTAAAAAATTGCTGTATGGTCTTAGCCCCTCTACCGGTCACTCACTGAGGTACAAAAAAAAGTACAAATGATTCATGTTTATGACATGACAGTGACAAATAGGGGACCGATAATTTTCTTAATTTTAAGGAGTTGGAAATAAAATAATTATTTCAAGTCGTTAATTATATTTTAGATCTGCGGAAAAACGTTTAAAAATGCCTGTAAGTAAAAAGCAATACCACAACTTATTCGGCGATTTCAAGGACGAGGTAGATCTGTTATTGTGTATTTAATTTCCAGGCTTATCACTCGACGTTGACGGACAACACCCAGTCGATCGGCAACTTGGCACTGTTGCCGCTCCGAACAACCTCCCGAGGCCCCGCTCCCACTAACCCAAAGTTAGAGCTGGACATTATAGATGAAGCACTCAATTACTTTAAGGCTAATGTGTTCTTTAGATTTTATGAAATTAAGGTTAGACATGTTCACAATGATCATCCTACACTGATCGATACAAAATATACTTATATCAATTTTGTTGCATGTTTGCAGTCTGATGCTGACAGAGTCCTCATATACCTTACCCTGTATGTGTCAGAGTGTCTGAAGCGTCTGCAGAAGTGTTCCAATAAGAATCAGGGTCAGCAGGAGATGTACATGCTGGCAATATCCAAGTTTGATATACCTGGGGAGCCTGGGTTCCCACTGAATGCAGTTTATGTGAAGCCTTCCAGCACCCAGGAAGCTGGTTAGTAACTTCAAAAACTTAGAATCTATCTTGAAAACTACGAAAGACTTGGATTGAACAATTATTATGCATAAATATAAGTAACTTAAGAAAGGCCTTTGCTTGTCCATTCCATAACTATCTAGAAGTTCCAAATTGGAAAAATGACCAAAGTTCTAATTCTTTGCACTAAGCTAGAGGGGTTTGTAAGGTTTTCACCACATAGACTAAACACCTATTATAAAATAATAATTTAAAATCATATTTTATACATTGATGAGGAAAAATGTTTTAACAATTTTTACTTCAATTTGCTGTATCCATGACATGTTGCTGCTGAGGATATAACATGTAAACAAGTAATTTTTTTTTTACCTGGTTATTATTGTAGTTATTTATTTACAGATTTAATGAGGCAGTACTTACAACAACTGAGACATGAGACTGGCGCCAGAGTATGTGAAAAGGTATGAGGAGACAATTAAATAGCAGTATTTGTGGGGCCCCTGCTGAATGTAACACTGATGATACATTTCTGTTGAATCTAAACTTGCACAAAGCCCTGTAATGTATGTAATTTAATTTAAATATGTATTTGAAAACTGCAGTTTAAAAACTCACTATGAAAGGAGGCTGTGTCCAGCTGTGAAATATTGAACATGCTGTAATTTTGGAACTTCATCAATATTTCATATCAACTGAATTGACATTATTTTGCATTGGAGATATCCCTAGTATAACATAACATAATCATGTGCTTTACTGAATTGCGAGTGATTATTTTTAATTTAAATGGATATTATTTCAGGTATTTGCTACTGAAGATGGCAAACCAAGCAAGTGGTGGCTGTGCTTTGCCAAAAGGAAATTCATGGACAAGTCCCTCTCGGGTCCTGGCCAGTAAAATTATAACTAAAGTGAATATTGCACTCATTACAAGCATTTATTTTTACATTTATCATGATTCATGTACATCTTTCTATTTTCTGTTCAAAAGTGCATAGCAACTTAATTTAAACGTAAACAACTATATATTTCCTGCAATAAAGTATTATAGCAATTAAAATACTGTAAAAGAAATTACTGCTTTAATTGGAACCTTAACCTTTTGTGTGCAGACATACTTTGTGACTTTATTTGGAAAAAAAAATGAAAAATGAAAATAATTTATTGCATAAAAAACATAAGTCTACGGCTCTGGATCCTGTGCTAGGCGTCCCTGTGTTCAAGGATCCAGGTAGGAAATAAGACCGATTAATATATGTGTTACATAACTACTACTAATTACTTCCTGCTACTGCTTATATACTATAAACTAACATTATTATAATATTAGGTACATTTGATGTTTAAATGTGGTTTGAGCCCAGAATACAGATTATTTTTTTACTTCCTACATAAAAAGGGTAAGGGGCTGTTTCACCATCCATTGATTAGCGTTAACCGACGTTTAAATCTGATGCCGTCTCTGTCTATTCGAACAAAACAAATAGAGACGGCATCACACCTAACCACCAGTTAACACTAATCAATGGATGGTGAAACAGCCCCTAAGTATAATATTTTTTAAAATCTTTTAGAAAATAATCTTCAGAAATATCAATTCATTTATTTCATCAATACAATATATAAAAACAAATTTTTAACAAATTGGAACCAACTTCAAAAACCTTGAAAATAATTTCCTACTAGTTTGAAGTGGTACACACCACTTGTGTGTTCCTTGTGTGTTCATTGACAGTACTATTATAGAGCTGTATTATAGTACTGTCAATGGAACTAGTGGTAACACATTGTTTGAAGTAGGTGCTTCAGCATGAGCCAGCAGGAGTGGAACTATAGTCGTCTACCTCACCTACATACCATACTTGTATATTATATTGAGCTTCAATCACTCCTGCTGGTGCTTGGTTCCATTTTTTGTTAAAAAAAATAATTTTCATGGTTTTTATTGATTTGTAGCCAAAGTGCATCTAAACGATTCCATTCAGCTCAAACGGTTCACTAATATCTTGCATAAAATCGAATCTCATTATTTCGTTTCTCATAACAACCTTTAGCAGATTTTCGCACATATTTTTTCTCATACTATCATTTCTCATAATTTTGTAAAGCAGAATATTAACATCACATATATCGAGGAGAATAATATTTATATGTTCGAATAGTTGCTACGCAGAAAGACATGTCTCATAATATTACTTTGAATAAGGATAATAAAAAGGAGAATAACATTTTAATAAACATTCCTTGCTATTAAATTACGGTTATTATTTAGGCAGCAGTAAGATTCTGGCGCTTCAGCCGGCCGCTGCCGCGGCACGCTCGCTTCGCTTGCTCGGCTCGCGCGCAGTTGTGGTCGCAGTTCTAACCTAACCCAACCTACTATGTAGCTGCTGTTCTGTTCTGGCGCGTTGCCTGCTGCTGTTACAGCACGCTTACTTTAACCTTAACCCATTCTTATAGTAGCTGTTAGTTCCTTTAACTATGTCATTACACCATGTTAAAGTCAGCGCCTTTTAAAATTCCGTGAAAATCCAATCAATAGTCCAAACTGGTATTTTGCTATGCCATATAAAAATCGGCGATACTAATGTTCTGCTATTTAATATTCTGCAGATGTATATTCGGCGATAAGTGTTCTGCTATTTAATGTTCTGAGAAATGACCATTTTACGAACTGATAATTAATTATATTTGGCTAAAAAAAAAATGAGATACCTGTTATGCAAAGTGTAATTCGGAGAATCGATATTATGCAAGATAAAGGGAACTCAGCTCAAACACGGCATACTTATTATTATTTCAGGACAGAGTACTGCTACCTGTTTTTCTTTATCAGGTCCAGTTCACCAAATTATACTTTCTGGATGTAAATACTTGACTTGGCGTTAAAAATGCCAAAATCGCTATAGGTGTGCTTTAAAAATTAGAGGGTTGCTCTCGATTTCTCTGACCCCAACATCAGATCCTGACTTGGTGTCAATGGGACCACCTCAGAAGTATGTCCTTTAAAACAAAAATGAATTTTTAAATTCGGCCCAGAATTGGCGGAGTTATCGCGAAACAAACACATAAAAAAAATACAGACGAATTTAGAACCCCTCCTTTTTTGAAGTCTGTTGAAAATAGATGAGAGTAAACTCTTTTTTACATAATTGTTTGCTTATGTACCTATACTTATTTATTATACATCAGTTATACATGCAATAATTTGTGTTTTTATTACTTTAACAATTATGAACACAACACAATAGACAATGGCATCTTAGTGTACTTACATGTAATAATAATAAATAAAATACTATGAGTATGATTATTATTTAAATCTAATTTTACGGTTCTGTATTTACAGTTATCCATCAGCAATTCATGAATTTGTTTTATAAAACATGCTGTGACATGGTGACGAGTTAGTTCAGAGACCATACTCTTTGATGAGCTGGCCGGCTATGACAAGCCTTTGAATCTCGGATGTGCCCTCGTATATCTCGGTTATTCTTGCGTCTCGGTAATGCCTCTCTGCTGGCATATCTGACACATAGCCCATTCCTCCAAGGATCTGAAATATTTGCATCATTAACATTTAATTGCCTCCAGTTCCATGAGTTGTGAGTTGTGTAAACAGCGAAAACGAATTAAGATTACATCAAATGTAAAAGGTTTGCTACTCCACTCCACAATACATATTATATTATTATACTAGTGACCGCACCCTGACTTTTTAACATGATTATCTATAATATAAAAGTGAACCGCCAAAACGGAAAAAAAAACACGTGACAAAGCAGGATGGCGCTCTACAACACCATTTGGACACGTTTCTCCCAAACAACATATTATTTCTCTGGAATTTGAAAGCAATTCGATTCTTTGACCTTGGGAATCGCGAAAAACTTGGAAAATAGGATATTGGGTGTGTACATTTTGTATATTAAGCAAAATAAAATCACAAGTTCGAATTTCGAGCCAAAACGAGCGATCTATTATCTATGCCAGTGTTGCCATTCAGGGAAAATCTATTCATTATCCTGCATTGCAGTCTGTAAAGCTCTTTACCCATTCATTGCCGCGCGCCAGATTACGCTGGGCTTAGAGTCATGAAACTTGGTATGTAGATAGCTGGCTGGATGTCTGAAATAACACATAGGCTACTTTTGTTCCAATATTTCCACGGGATAGTTGTTCTTAACACAACACCTCAATGAAGATTACTATATACATTTTGGGATTTCCCACAGGAATTTTGTAACTAATTCAATTGTAACTACCAGATCGAATAGTTTACGCGTGCGAAGCCGAGGGTAAACTCTAGTAATTTATAAAAATCAAAGCAAAGGTAGTTCACATTTTTCATCTCTCTTTTCCAAAACCCGCGTGAAGCTGGGGTAAAGATCGCTGGTTAAAGATATTATATAATAACCTTCTATGAAAAAATATTGAACTGATTGCAAAAGCCGTATATAATCCGTTGTTCATAAATATGTAAAGATTTATATGTCAGACAACTTGTTTTGCATGTCAAGCAGTTTTAAAATTTATTTCATGCCTTGCCCTAACTGTCCTGTAATACAATTAGTCCTTTTTACCTGGATACACTGATGAGACACGAAGGTAGCAGCCTCGGAGGCAGCTAACTTGCCCATGGCAGCCTCTTTAGTGTAGGGCTGCTTGTTGTCCTTGAGCCAGGCGGCGCGCCACGTCAGCAGCCGCGCGGATTCCAGCCGGAGCGCCATGTCAGACAGCTTGCTCTGAATAGCTTGCAACTTCATTATGGGCTTGCCAAAGGCCATTCTCTTTGATGCATACTCCATGGCGACGTCAAGTGATGCCTGAATAAAATGGGTCGACTTTGAAAAATAGTACATCACTGTAGAGGCCGGCAACCCCACGTTCCGGCCGAGGCTTGTATAGTGCTTTTCTCAAACATGACATGAAATAAAAAAATGAAAAACAAGAAATCAAGCATGGCGGGACGCTAGTCTGGTCGCCCTGTTGCGTGCGCGGATGTCGCGCTGGCTGCTGGCGCGGCGGACAAGGGCGGTGCTGCTGTGGCTGGCGGAGGAGCCGGAGAGCGCGCGTTAAAACAAAAGACGGTCGCATTGCCGGCCAGCGGGCGAAAAAGTTGTATGAAATCTCTTTGCAGGCCGCTAGTGACCGCGCGCAGGCAGCCGAGCCGCAGCGCCTGCAGCGCGGTACTTCTTGGCCTATTATTTGTAACACAACATCAATATTTCATATCATGGTTGAGAAAAGACTAATATTGATGTTGTGTTGTGTTGTAGCAAGCGCTAAAAATTATATAATATGTTAACACATACAATGTACCTGTGCAATCCCCAGTGCCTGAGAGGCAATACCAATTCTGCCAGCGTCTAATGTCATCATGGCTATCTTGAACCCAAGTCCCGGCTGCCCCAGAATATTCTCCTTTGGAATCTCACAGTCTTCAAACATCAGTGAGCAAGTAGAAGATCCTCTAATACCTAATTTGTCTTCTTTTTTTCCTAATTCCAGACCTTTAATAGGTTTTGGCACTAGAAAAGCTGAGATTCCTTTATGCTTCAAGCTCTTGTCTGTTGTGGCAAAAACAACTGAAGCCTTGCTTTCATATCCATTAGTTATCCAACACTTAGTTCCATTTAACATCCATTTATCACCTCCATCTTTGGCTGTTGTGGATGCCGCACCAGCATCAGACCCATTACCAGGTTCTGAGAGGGCAAAGGAACCAACAATGTCTCCTGGAAAATACTTTAATGTTATGCAGGGGTGTGCATTGAGGGTAAGCAGTGCTGCCTACCCTGCTGCGGCAGGCTGGCGCGCTGCTGCAGGCACAAATTACTATCTTGGAATTGACCCACTACATGCCCATTATGGTATGCCTAGATAAACAAACAGGCAGTGCAACATGGAACTTCAAAATTGATTGATTTGCGAGTTGATATTTGAGTTGAGATACCGTAATCTAATACAAATACAATATTAATTATCGGTTTTTGAAATAACTGCATTCTACTGACCTGTGCAGAAGGGTGTCACAAACTCGTGCTTCTGTTTATCGGAGCCCCAGTGCAGCACAGGGCCCAGGTACAGCGAGTTGTTCACCGACATAATGACCCCGGCTGACGCACAGCCGCGGGATATCTCTTCCAATGCTATAGCATAAGCTAAATAGTCCAATCCCGCACCGCCGAGCTCCTCAGGCGTCGCTATGGCCATCAGACCGAGCTCGCCCATTTTTTTGATCGCGTCTCCCGGGTACAAATGCTCTCGATCAAATTTCGCTGCATGAGGTTTCAACTCGCCTTCGGCGAAGTCGCGGCAAGTCTTGTACAGCATTTGGTACGTGTCGGGCAGAGCGGACAATGAAGCTATGCATCGTGAGTGCCGTACAGGTGCTGAAATCCAAGACACGAACTTGCAAGTACCTAAATTATTAGGTTTATAATTTTTTTATTTTATTTTTAAACCTTTATTTATAGCTATAATAAACTAATTAAATATGTTTTCGACTTACCCACTGCTTGGACTGTTTTTGTTAGAACACTCAGCATATCGGGTAAATTAATTAATAATAAATAAAAGTTACGAAAGTTAACAAAAACAAAACAATGATAAAATAAAAAGCACTTTGAACTCTTACTGCGACTGCGAACGTCACGTCACGTCTCACCCACCAGTCCCACCACAGAGGGGCTACTACGAAATTAAAAACTCGAGTTCGTGTCGTTCCGTTCCTCCACTTATATATACTATTTAATACGAGAGCAAGGGCTACTACGAAAGGAAACTCGAAGTTCGTATCGTACCGTCCCTATTGCTCTCGTTTTGAATAGTATAAGTGTGAAGTGTCAAGCAGGCCTACGACGAAACTAAACTCGAAGTTCGTATCATGCGGTCCCGCTGATTATCCCTACTTAATACGAGAATGAGAGGGACCGCACGACACGAACTTCGAGTTTCGTAGTAGCCCTGCCGGTACCTTGGTTCGTTCATTCGAACCAAAAATAAATAAAAAAACTTAAATATATTAAAAAGAGCATGAAGGAATAATAAATTCTAATGAAATCGAATAATCGAGCTAAGCTAGAATAATATTACATGTTTATTCGACGGGAATGTATTTTTTAATGTACAAATTATAGATGAAGTAGATATAAATTGACTGATCGCAACACCCACAGATCTGTCAGTTAATTGTCAAACAAAAACATCTAGATAACACGAAAAAAATAACAAATTAAAATGATAAAATGGAGATATTATTGAGATTTGTCCCAACAAATCAATTAAGATTAACAGCGTCTAGGATCCTTATTACTCATGTAGCTCATTATACTAGGTGAGCTATGAAGTTCAATCTTGTTTCCCTGTGTCTGAAGATTACGTACATAACCTCTTAAATTAAATTTTAGATTGGCTGAAGTCGGAAAACTTGAAGCGCCGAAGACCGCGGGCAAATATGATACCGGCCAGTTGATCTTGCATAAAGTTTTTGGGTACAGAGGAGTGATATTGTTCCCTTGGCTCGCGCGGGTGTACGACAGGGATGCGTCGAACAAGAAGGAGACTCCAGAGGCCACTGGCGCCGGCGACGCCTCTGGAGACACGCTCTCTAACGTCGGCAAGGAAGTCAAAGGCCGCACTCACACTTTCTATCAGGTCCTCATAGATACAAGAGATGCACCCTACATTGTAAGTATTTAAACCGTCACTGTTGTTGTTCACCAAATAAACTATCCCAAGCACGGCTTTGTATGAGTTGCCTTGGACTATTCCAGAACCTTGGCATATGCCTCACCCCAGGCTATTTTACCATGGTTAGAATTGAAATATTTGATGTGATATGATACTTCAATATATTTAATGTTTCAAGGTCTTATTTTAAAATTTACATTAAATAAGCTTTCTGCATCTTATTTTATGTGTTACATAAATTCACTATTTTGATCTATGGGAAAATGAGCTGAGTTCTGCAAATTATTAAATATTTAAATTTTTGGCTGTGCAAACAAACATTGACATGAGACCTGATTGGAAGAAAAAGGTACATTATATGAGCATTAGCATTGTTTGATGTTTACTATGACATACTAACATTAAAAAAAAAGTTCTGTTATTTGTGATATTGCTTAATACTAATAATACTGTTTTAATTATATAATGAGCTACTTTTTTCATCATTACATTTTTGTTAGTATTTTTTTATTATTTTGTTATTGATTTTCTCTACTAAACTAATTCTAAGTTTGTAGTGTTTTGTTTGGGTTTTATTTTTTAATATATATTTTTTTAACTTGTGATCTAATAATTAGCCTAAAATATTTAATAGTTTGAGCTCCTGAGTATAACTATTTACGGATCAGGTGCAGAAGCAAATTAATATTTAGATGTTTTTTAGATTTGCAAGTAAAACACTAATATGGTCCTTAGCCGGAATAGCAATTGCTGGCTTTGAATTATTAAAAGGACTAAAAGCTTGTCCATGTTACTGTACTGTCAGAATGACCTCACTAGTTATTTGTTACTGCTGCACGCTGTCATCGCTAATTTCCGCACTGTTTCAGCGTGCTCAGACAGAAGCAGTGACGTTCCTCGGCAACCAGGAGTCCAGCCGCAGCCTGTACGCCATCCCGGGGCTGGACTATGTGGCGCACGATGACATCATGCCGTACACGTCGGTGGAGCGCGTGCCGCTGCAGCACGAGCTGTTCGACAAGTTCCTTGTGCACAACCCTGATAAAGGTAAGCAACGGACATAGGGGGGCCATCCATAATATATGGTTGACGAAACCAGGGTGGAACCTTTTCATAACCAATTTTGCTATGATTTGTTTGCAGATGTATGGGATGTCGACATTAGTAGCATAAAGGTTCCAATCTGGTACATGATTCAACTGAATCAACACAAGTTTCAACTGAAAATTCCCTGACTGTACCTCACAACAATTTTTATTTCGATCATTTTTTGTCTTGCCACCCCCTTTGTCACAAGTATTGCTATGAAGATTGCAATTATTTTGATCATGTGTCACAAACCGCCGGACTCGCCTGCCTGCTGTGATTGTGCTGTTTTTATGAATGACCCCTAGCCTAGCCGGATCCAAGAAAATAGAGGATAATTTATGGCTTTGGGTCAATAAGATGCTTATACTGCTGTAACAATTTGAAAACTGTAGCTCCAACTGTTTGGCTCTAAAACCTGTGTGACAGATGACAGACAACCAGACGGCCCAAAGGACATGTGAGTGACAGCAATAGGGTTCCGTTTGGACCCTTTGGGAAAAGAACTCTAAAAATGGGGCAGCTAGCGAACCCCACACCCTCAAATCGAAGGAGTTCAAAAATATGCTGGGAGATCCCCAAAAAAAAAAATGGGAATCTGACTGATATTTCGATTCTTTACACCTCTTTTGTTGTGACGTTGCAGATCCGCCGTTCATAGCGCAGGAGACGCTGCGCGCGTGGCAGAAGAAGAACCACCCCTGGCTGGAGCTGAGCGACGTGCACCGCGAGACCACGGAGGCCGTGCGCGTCACCGTCATACCCTTCTACATGGGCTCGCGCGAGACGCAGAACTCTGCCGTCTACTGGGTAAGCTGCCACTGGGTTCACATCAGGACATTTAGCCAGTGCTGGTTTAACCTACAAGCAAATTAAGCAATTGGTTAGGGCATCATGTCTGCGCCAAAAAAAAAAATTGCTAGTACATAGAAGGTAAGGCTGTTTGGAAATCCTATAAGCCTGCTTGCTTGCTACGTAATGATCTATTTCTTTGTAATAAATAAATATGTAAAAAATAAATAAACATCTATACTGTCACTTATGAATGGGCCGGCACAGGCGTGGATTGCTTAGGGCATGAAATAGTTTTAATCCGGCACTGCATCTAGCTAAATTAAGATTGACAGTAGAAGCAGTTACATGGGAAGGACCAATGGGCAAAAGAAGAAGAGGCCATTCCAGGAACAAACAGACCAACGAAATAATAGCAAAGCAACTGCTGTATGGGAATGGAGAAGACATGCAAAAAATATAAATTTGGCACTGTTGTTTATAATAGTGCAAAAAATGTTGTATAAACATGTAAAAAGTTGTATTATTATTGTGTTGTAAATGTTTGCTGTGTTGTTGTTGTTGTTTTTAAAGACTCATTATGTAATTTTTGGGGATTCCCACTGGAATTTAGTAAAATCCCGGAATTTCAATTCAATTGCTGAATTTAATGATTCACGCTTGTGAAGCTGCGAAAAGACTAGTTGTAAATAAGACGGCTTTATGTTTTGTGATAATGTGTGTCGCAGTGGCGGTACTGCATCCGCCTGGAGAACCTGGGCGCGGCGGCGGTGCAGCTGCGCGAGCGCCACTGGCGCATCTTCTCGCTGAGCGGCACGCTGGAGACGGTGCGCGGCCGCGGTGTGGTCGGCCAGGAGCCCGTCTTGGCCAAGCACGCGCCCGCCTTCCAGTACTCCAGCCACGTCAGCCTGCAGGCGCCCTCGGGACACATGTGGTAACCGCTGCAGGGGGGCTACTACGAAATTCCAAGTTTGCATCGTACAGTCGCCATC
This sequence comes from Choristoneura fumiferana, assembly GCF_025370935.1. Classification (NCBI taxonomy): domain Eukaryota; kingdom Metazoa; phylum Arthropoda; class Insecta; order Lepidoptera; family Tortricidae; genus Choristoneura; species Choristoneura fumiferana. The sequence goes on from NC_133480.1 coordinate 11,462,277, forward strand.
AGATATTTCGGAGCGGACAAAGTGGTCTAAAATATCGACACATGCACTCTATTATTAAGGTGTCAGAGTTTGATATTCTTGATCACCTTGGCTGCTCTGAAATGAGTATTTCTCAAAAAGTTGTCCCATCATGAAATTGACTAGAAATCAGTTTTGTCAAGAAATTATTAACCCTAAGGACGAGATCATGAAACATAAACTACATAAAACATCCTAAATTTCTTGACGACAGGAAAACCTCACGAAATCTTGTGAGGAAAAAATCGTAATTTTGTAACTACATCAAAACTTTCTATTGGATCCAACAACAAAGATTATCTGACTTTTTATCACTTTTACTATGTAATATAAAGAGATGGTACTTGGTCAATAAGACGCTAGCTGTAGGTGTGCGTAAAGAGAGCCTCTTTATTAAATCAAGCTTAGGTTATATACACTATGATTGTCGCTGATACAAGCAATATGCGTTTATGTAACAGTAAACTATTGTGTTACTGCTAAACACTGAAAGTGGCCAATTGCCATACTACAACCACAAGGTTTTGTATATAATTTAAAAATAATATTACTTATTTTTTGTGGTGAAATAGCGTCAGGATTTTTTTTTTAATAAATGGACAACTTTTTGAGAAAGTCAAATATATAATGGCGACTGTACCGTCCCTCTCACTCTCGTACAGATCGGTTCACTCACGAAGGAGTGCCCCTCCACATTTTATAGTCAAATACCGTATTACGGTATTTGACTATTTTGTATATGTTTTATAAAATAAAACTACACAATGCCTGTTATCGAATAGAAAAACAGTTTTTAAGCTACTTTTACAAATAACAAAGTTATAAAGGTTTGAAATTCAAGATTAGGCAGAGAAAGACATACTGGCATGTGACGTCACACGCCAGTACCGCCATACTTGCTGCATAGCGAAAAGCGTTTGGGAAAGAGACAGGTATATAGATTTTTCAAAAATCACTATAAATCCAATTTTCAACCGATTTAAATTTTCTCTTCGCCAAGCACTATCTGGATATCTCTATATTTTCATAATAATATTAAGATATGGCAAAATCAGGTGTTGTCAAATACCGTATTGTAGTTGTAAATCAGTACAAGTCTGTGTGTGCGTAGCTCGAACGTGTCCTCAGTCGCAAGCGTACTGTGTAAGTACGAGATTTACTCGTGCACATTTATAATTAGCTCGGGAGGGGCGCGCCTTCGTGAGTGAAAAGAATTGCTGAAGTATTTCAATATTATATAATATACGTTACAAGGCGTCAAAAACCCTCACTAACCATAAGGTCTAAAATCACAAAAAAAAAACAGCCGTTTTGTACATTTTGGTCAAGTAGGTAACGAACTTTTGTATGAAACAGCCGTTTTTTTTCGTGATTTCAGAGTTGCTCATATTGATGGTCTGAGCAAGTATATAAAATTTGAGCGGTCCATAAAATTTCACCCTGTATACACATATTGATGCTACAACTATTTATGACCTGGACTGAACATAGCAATGTTGGTATTGACAGGGGCACGTTCCGGATGGAGCGCGAGGACGGTTACACGTTCGACTGCCGCATCCCGCCGTTCTCTCTGGAGAGCAAGCCCGACGACGGCGCGCCGGCCGCGCCCGCGCCGCCCGCGTGACGCCCCCGCCCCCCGCCAGCCCCCGTCGACACCTCCTACACCACCCATACATCATGAACTGTTAACCCCGTTACCCGCTAGACCATCAACATCATAAACTGTTTACCTTTTAACTCCCAATGTCTAAGTGTTTAGCAACCAGGGTTGGAAATTATCAAGATAATTATGTTCATCGATAATTATCGTTAATAATTATTCCGTGAGTACATACGTCGACAATTCAGAACCCATTTAAGTCCAAAAAGATGGTTTTAAAGTCTTTGAAGCCATTGAGGTCATTGGCACCGTAACAACTCGACTTCCACCGGGTTGCCTGTTTTTTTTGTGACCTTTGTGATGAAAAGTATGGCAAACATACATAACACATGCTTCTCTCACTCTCCAAGTTGCCATATGAAAATGTTCACTCCACGTCACTAAGGACATCCTGTAGGGTTAGGGTTAGGTTTTTAAAATGACGGGCGTTTTTTCGATCCTTGAGCTTAAAAGATGGACGGCGTAATACGACATAAGTTTTAAAATCAGTCTGGTCGTAGACACTTTTGGCGGTTAAAAGTAGTAAATACGATTGTTACATAAAATGATTATTTTTGTCCCCAAAATAGTGGTCTTCCCGAAATAAAATAAGTAATTTTATTTAAACCGAAAGAAATTTTGAATATGTGTTCTAATCGCAGCTGCACTTCGTTTTATCAAAAAGGGTAAATAAGTATTTTAGTTTATTTTTGTTCACTAGTTGAAGGAAATTTATGATGTGCATTATTTTAGACCCAGACATAATATTGAAATGGATACAGTCTGACTAAAAATATGATTAAAAACAAGCAAATAGGAAGTTTAAAATTTCAAACAAATGGGTTTCTTCGAACAAAATTACGTCGAAAATCAGACAACTACGAAGAAACTGGCGTTCTCGTATAATTTCCATTAATTTTGACCAGGCTGTGATGTTAGTGAGCCTACTTCATGCGCCAAAAAGAAATTTGACTCTTCTAGATTCTTGCGGGTTCAAACCCATATTTTAAATCGTTTTTCAATTGCGAATTGCGTTTTCAATTATTTGTTCACCTCCCAGAAATGTACACGCTGGGATCTCAAACAGATCCATGTGCTCACCAGGTTTATCTTGAAGATTGTGTCTGCATATTCGTGGGTAGTCGGCAGGGCAACAATGACATCACGATACAAGCGAAGAACGAAATTACAATACAATCATTTAGTTCATAAAAGTTTCGGCTTTTTTTATAGCCTAAGGCATAAAACAGTCGCTGATTCTGTTAAAAACGGTATAATATAGTGCGAGCGGAAATAATTTCGTTTATCAATGCCTTGTGTTAGGATGTAATGAATATTGAAATTTAACGACCCCAATACCTTAGACAATTCTTTATAGAACAAATTTGGAGCGTCGACGTCCTATATAGCTGTATTTATTTGTAGTATTTTATGGACCCAATGTTCATTGCATCCATTGTTTTTTCATGATTGATAATCTTTAGTCATTTTTTAAATAAATGCATAGATCTTTATTAAAATTACAGTATTGTGAACGTTTTATTATTATTCATATTGAATTACCACATAGTGTTGTAGAAATAAAACATCGTAAGCAAATAATTCTAAGAGGTTTTAATGACTCGCAGAATTTTTTAAAGTTAATGGAAGAAATAAACTGCACTAAACGCGACATAGATCAAAGCTGATATACACATTTGTACAATTAATCTTACAAAGATTGGGAGCAGGGCACACAGAATGGGTACAAAGGGAGAATGGTTTAGCTTAGCGCAAAATAACAAATAACTTTCCTGCTAGAGAGTAAGGGGCTGTTTCACCACCCATTGATGAATTTTAACTGACGGATAAATGTGATGCCGTCTCTGTTTGTTTTGTTCGAATAGACGGAGACGGCATCACATTTATCCGTCAGTTAAAATTAATCAATGGGTAGTGAAACAGCCCCTAAATACGTGAGGCGCCGATTGTAGGCAGTTATAACCGAGACGAGAGTTTCTTGGAACGCGAAATAGCGCTAGATGGCGTTAGTATCGTAAGATCCATTTGACGATACACTTGCTTGCGATTGGCTCATAGTTATTTAACCAATCACAAACATGATATAAATGTCAAAGTTGCCGAATGAACCTCACGATATTAGCGAGCGCCGACTAGCTTGTCACAGAAACTCATTCAACCTATTTATGATATAAGCAAGAAAGACCGAAAGCATTAGACCGTCCTGCACTAAGCTGTTACCTCATCTGTGTTCCAACGATTTTAAGGCTATGAGGGTGTGAAGTTGGATGAGGCAAGCTGCCAACGCATTATTCTTCATTATATTTAAAGCAGGTTTGCGTTGACGCCTTGCACTGGGCCATAATCGGAAACCAAAGTTCGTCACACGACAATCTGAGGGCCAATTGCGTAACGTTTCTGACACTAGCGATCACAATCAAAGGGCAGTTTTTGGGAAATCTGTCATTTAATTGTGATCGCGAGTTTCTCTGGTTTCCTGCGTCATTTCATTTTGAGTGGCGACAGTTTCGTCATCAATTTACATAGCTATTGTCTTAAATACAAAAGGCACTTCATTCACTTTCTGTCAGATTTCTTTGGCAAAAGAACAATCTTACAATGACTCTAAAATTATTTTTGTTTATATCACAACAATGTTCGTTAATATTTTCAATATATCCGAACATTGTCGAAATATAATATTTACATATATTACTTTTAATCTATATAGTAAAATTTATTAACCCAACTACTCGATACTTCACCAGTACCTATATCAAAATAACCACAAATATTAGACACATTATGGAAGTTAATACACAGCACACACTAAATACTGAATGAACTTGTTAATTCATTTAACCATGATTGTATTAAAATCTACATAATCGGGGATGCTTTGCATCACAGCTGCAAGAGGAAGCTGAATCGACCAATGAGGTCATTGAGGTCGTTCCTTTTGCCGTCCAAGCGCAACCTAGTCATCTCATTGGTCTGCTTCCATAACCGTGGCGGAATACTACGTCTATTACGTAGTCATATTTTTATTCTACAAAATTTAATCTGAAGTCCCAAGATATCTTAGGATATTTTTAGGAGTAGGTGATTTATGTCAAAAAAAACGCATGTGGGCAATCATCATTCTATAGCCATGTAAAGCCGAGTTTAGACTTGCAAGAAAAATCGTGCAAGTTGCATTACAGTGGCACTGATTGACCGCTACGAACTTGTTGGCTTTATGGCCTCGCAATGTAATGCAACTTGCACAATTTTTCTTGCAAGTCTGAATTTGGCTTAACATACATAATATATTATATCGTACACAGTGAATATGGAGTTCCATGTCAAAGAGACATATTCTGATAATGGGGCTGCAAACATGTTTACCCTTTCTACGCCAAGCTACATAAATATAGGTAGTTTGAAACTCATGCCACTGTGAGAAAATCATTCTTGTTGATGCACTCTCTTATGCGGGATTTACACTCTCGCCTCGCGTCTCGTCACGTATCTCGGCCCGCTCGGTGATCGATGGTAAATGAGCTTCCTGTTTAAACTCTCGTGGCGAGTTCTGTTGCCTTTGAGCTTACAACCTGCGTAGCACAAGGTTTAAACTCGAATGAAGCGAGAGCGCGAATGTAAACACCAAGTTCGCGTTCGTCGCAAGGTCCTTTGACTCGTGCCCAACGCCGGACGCCGGTGCTGCGAGGGGCGAGGCGAGGCGCGCGCGTCTGGTCATACTCTCACCTCGTACCTCGCCTCACGCCTCGTCTCGCGCCTCGTACGCGAGTGTAAATGCGGCATTACAGATATAGAAAGTGTTCTGAAATCAATACGCAATATTTCAGCCGATTATGGTTTACTTTGACTCAACACCTCTCTGTAAATATTTTCAATACATACAAAAGGCAAAGGCATTTTCAAAGGCATGACTACATTTTGAATCAAAATCCGCTGAAATATTCTATATTACAAGATTAATTTTAAATCAACATATATATCCATCGTTGACGTTGAAAAAGGTAAACCTTCTGGCCAGCTACTTAAATCCACTAATGCAGATTAAACAAAAGCATAGCATGGTAAGTTACCGTGCCAGCTGTATGATCAAAGCGGCGCACATTTCAAAGAATTCCATGGTGTGATGACCCTGAGGCTGCGTCATGGTCATGGCGGGCGGCGCCATCGGCGGCGGCGGCGCCATGGGGGACGCCATGGCGTCTTCCTCCGTGTCCTCCTTTTCCCCTGAGAGGGACTTGAAGTCTAGTAAGTATGACTTGTAGTCTACTTGGTACAGTTGTAGCGACATTTTCACGTATTTCGTTGTCATCTTATTTAAAGTTCGGACCCTGTGAATAATAATAGATGCATTTTTGTTGAAATTGTCATTTAAATAGCTTTGATGGTCATCTAATCTTTATACGCATATCAAATATCATGTTATTTGATCACTGAAAGTGAGTGAAATTCAACTTGCAAGATTTGACCTTAACCAAGTAACGAACAAAATTTACAGATTTCATGTTTATGACTGAGAAGAGCCCAAATAAACTCGCTTCGTAAAAAAACTGCATCGAAATCGGTCCATACGTTTCAGGGGTGCGATGCCAAAGACAGAGACATTGACGTCAAACTTATAACACCCCTCTCTTTGTTTCGGGGGTTAAAAGAATGAGAGCTTACCTAACATGGTATGGGTTGATGACTTTCCATTCATAGTCGAGCGCTTTCATAGCGCGAAACACTTCCAGCATTATGTCGTTGGGCTTGCTCTGAGATCGGATGCCCAAGTGCCATTTTGCTCTGTAATACACATATATAAAATTGTAACAGTATTTCCACAATACAAAAGTTAATATCGACGGATTTTTAAATCAACCTTGTATATCAAATTTTAAGACTCGTCGATATATATATAATACGGTATTTGACTATTTGTATATGTTTATAAATTAAAAACTACACAATGCCTGTTATAAAGTTATAAAGTTATAAAGGTTTGAAATCAAGATTAGACAGAGAATGACATACTGGCATGTGACGTCACACGCCAGTACCGCCATACTTGCTGCATAGAGAAAGCGTTTGAGAAAGAGACAGGTATAGATTTTTCAAAAACCCTATAAATCCAATTGTCAACCGATTTAAATTTTCTCTTCGCTAAACACTATCTGTATATCTATATTTCATAATAATATTAAGATATGGCAAAATCAGGAGTTGTCAAATACCATATTCTCGTACAAGTGATCGTTCGTTCAAACACCGTTGTAAACTATGAAAGGACCTGACCACAACACCACAGCGCGGCGTCGTAACGTGAAATGGCGCTGCGCCGTGGTGATGTACCCAGGCTCGAAATACTAGTGTAGTACAACCGAAACATATATTTTTTTTTATTCGACTGGATGGCAAACGAGCAAGTGGGTCTCCTGATGGTAAGAGATCACCACCGCCCATAAACATCTGCAACACCAGGGGTATTGCAGACGCGTTGCCAACCTAGAGGCCTAAGATGGGATACCTCACGTGCCAGTAATTTCACCGGCTGTTTTACTCTCCACGCCGAAACACAACAGTGCAAGCACTGCTGCTTCACGGCAGGATTAGCGAGCAAGATGGTGGTAGCAATCCGGGCGGACCTTGCACAAGGTCCTAGCACCTGTAAATGCCGAAACTGAAAGTTAATATAAGTTATGTCATAGAAGTCTTAAAATCGTTGAATAAAATATCGTTTGGGCGTTCTTTATTGACATATGAACAATTAAACATCCGTTATTCGTGTAAGTGGTAAAAAATTATTCCGCAATTCCATTTTCTACGAACAAACACGAACACCACTTTAATGAGCCAGCATGTGACTTTTATGCCGAAATTTATCGAAAATCGATAAAGTCGATTTTTTATTAATTTATGTATTATGAATTGATAATGCTGCACGTGAAACTGTGGCTATTTGTATGCAACATAGATGCATTTATCCTGTTTGACAAATAAACGTTTTGCAGGTGGTAGGACCCAAAGGTAGGACCTTGTGCAAGGTCCGCCCGGATTGCTACCACCATCTTGCTCGCTAATTCTGTCGTGAAGCAGCAGTGTTTGCACTGTTGTGTTTCGGCGTGGAGAGTAAGACAGTCGGTGAAATTACTGGCACGTGAGGTATCCCATCTTAGGCATCTTAGGTTGGCAACGCGTCTGCAATACCCCTGGTGTTGCAGATGTTTATAGGCGGTGGTGATCTCTTACCATCAGGAGACCCACTTGCTCGTTTGCCATCCAGTCGAATAAAAAAAAAACGTATTTGAATTTTTGAATTTTAACTGTAATTGCGGTCGGTCACTACATAATACATGGTTGACCGTCTTAAAGCTTACCGCTTGACGGGCGTGCGGGCGGGCTGCGCGGCCGGCGAGGTCTTCTCGCGGAGCGGCGCGATGCGCTCGGGGTGCGGCCGCGCGCTCTCCGACACCGCCGGGGGGGAGTTGCCTGCCGGACACCAGAACGAACATTTACCACCTGCCTACTACTAGACTGGCTTCTGTTTATTACACGTTCACAGCAAAGCGGTTGACTACTCATGCACTGTATCAAAAAAAGGTCCCAAGTTACATCACGATTTTCAAATGGTCAATCGAGCGCCACAATGTACTGCAACTTGTACGAGTTTTCTTACAGGTCTAAACTGGGCTTCAGAAAAACGGTTCCAGCGCCACTATTAGGGATACTTAGTCGTGGTGTGCGTGTGAGATTTACGAGTAGTATGCAATAGATAAATCTCTGGAAAAATTATTTAATAACCTCAATGATTCGTACACATTTTCCTCGGTAGCAACTTGTCAGTTTAGAGACACTAAATTTAGCATGGTATTTATGTGCAACGAAGACCACGATGTAATTATTTTTTTTTGGTATATCCATGGGAATTCTTGACAAATTTCGAAATTATCTGGACCTTATGGTTAACGCGAGCAAAGTCGCGGGTAAAAGCTAGTAATATAGTACTAATATATTAATAAATATCAATATTCCTATCCCAGCACCTCCACCAAACACGGCTAGAAAATGATATCGACATGGAAGGCCACCACGGATTTGCCGCGACTTGTAACGTTGAGTTGGCTAAAATTCGCGCTTGCTATTGACCATGAATTGACCACGCGAAATGCCTTTCTTTCCATATTATTCATCCTCTGCAGAACGTACCCAGGATCCCACAACAAAGAAAAATAAATAAACAAACATCCAAGGACAATGAGGGCTATCGGGTATGAATTTGCCACTAGAGGCGCTAGTGTAGCGTGAGGTCTCCGAAATGTCAAATCGCATAGTTTTTGGGTCAGCTACGCGGGTTTATTTATAATTAGAATAATTTTGTGAATATTTTGCAATATCTGAAATTAATTATGGCAAATATACGTCCCAGGGCAATGAATGTCTGTGTTTTGAGACAGTTTTGTCTTTCGGAAACCTTTGTCCTCCCTTTTTTCCGAACAAAACGGGGACTATGCAACACAGTGGCATGCTCGATATTTTTAAGGTACGGTTTTAAGGTGTATTAAATATGATTTTAATCTAAACTTTGTTTTCACGCCCGTAATAACAGACATTGAAAGCCATACTTAAAAACCTCACGCAACAGTGCGCCATCTAGTGAGACAAAAAACGATAGCCCTCATTGACATAGTCAAAAGTAAGTTAACCTTGTGTTATAGGTACGCAACAGAAAACCAAACAAATATCTCACCAATCATAAAAATAATCATATCAGGCTCATACCTGGTTCAACAAATATCGTTGGCAATACAGCGCGGTAATGCGGCGGGTATTTTCGGTACTTTTGTACCGGATGCGGGTCGGGTTGGGGTTTGACATGCGCAATAAAGAAAAGCGTTTTTAATGGAGCCAGATGTGGGTAGGTGTGTGTTTCTCGTTTATAGTTTAAGTTACCTGACGAAACTTGTTGTGGATTAGTAGTACCTATTTGTGATTTGATTATTCTTTTATTTTTTGACATAAATAAATTGACTGAACAAATATCTTACTGGCAACATAGAAGTCCTTGATCTCGGCTTTGGCAGCCTCGTCGGCGATACGCTTGTTGTCTATGACGAGGTGGTAGGCGATGGCGAGTTGATCGTGCGGGTCGCCGCTCAGCAGCGCGTTATGTACTTCGTGCTCTTTCACGCCGAACTTCTCGCAGACTTCTGTTATGGCTTCGGTGTCGATCACGCTGCTGTCCTGAGGATGTCATGACCAATGAGGGCTATCGCGTATGAATTCGCCGCTAGAGGCGCTAGTGTAGCGTGAGGTCACCGAAATGTCAAATCTCATAGTTTTTGGGTGAGCTACGCGAGTTTATTTATAATTAGAATATTTTTGTGAATATTTTGCAATATCTGAAATTAATTATGGCAAATATGCGTTCCGGAGCAATGAATGTCTGTGTTTTGAGACAGTTTTGTCTTTCGGAAACCTTTGTCATCCCTTTTTTCTACATTTTTTTATGAAACTATTGATCAAAAGAACTTTTTAAATCGTGTAATCTACAGATTGGTTTAGGTTAGGCTTATTTTATGAAAATCTTGTAAAGTTGAGAATTACCAAGAAAATTGCATTACAGCAAATGACCGTTATGTATTTCGTCCATTATTATTTTTAAACTTTATATATTTTGGTATGTACCCATAATTGAGGCATCTATAAAATTACTAAAGACAAATAGAGACAATTTTGGTTTATTAAGAAAGCATATTATGCTATGCTATTTTAAGTTTTGTTTTCTTTCGTACAATCGAAAAATGTCTGTGGGATGATTTTGTGCTACTAACGCAATTTTAGTTCTCTTTTTCCCCCTACTAATACAACCTAAAACAAAAGCTAGAACAGTATCATGGGTTTACAAGGAATTACCTGTTCAACAGGCGACGGGAACAGATACCCCGGCAAATCCTTCTGGAACCACTCATGCTTCTTGACATCCTCGATGCTGGCTCTCTTCATTGGGTCCACCTGCAGCGTCGTACACAGCAGGCTGACTACGGACTTGTTGAGATACTCCGGTATGGGGAAGATACCGGATTTGATCTTCCGGAAGAGGGTTGGTACATGCTCGTCGTCGAAGGGGAGAGTCCCGCAGAGCAAAGCATACAGGATCACACCGCACGACCACACGTCCACTTCTGGACCCGCGTACAGCTTGCCTGATATAACCTAGAAAAAGAGATTATTTTCAGTTTATATTAAACTAGCATTTCCCTGTTTGGATGTTTCTTTAGAATTGAAATCCTGGTGATTTCATTGGCGTCCAGTGAGGGTAGGCAGTGCCAGTAGCTGGACCCGCACGCACCCGTTGGCACTAGCAAAAGGGTAGGCAGTGCCAGTAGCTGGACCCGCACGCACCCGTTGGCACTAGCAAAAGGGTAGGCAGTGCCAGTAGCTGGACCCTCACGCACCCACTGGCACTAGCAAAAGGGTAGGCAGTGCCAGTAGCTGGACCCTCACGCACCCGCTGGCACTAGCAAAAGGGTAGGCACTAGGCAGTGCCAGTAGCTGGACCCGCACGCACCCGTTGGCACTAGCAAAAGGGTAGGCAGTGCCAGTAGCTGGACCCTCACGCACCCACTGGCACTAGCAAAAGGGTAGGCAGTGCCAGTAGCTGGACCCTCACGCACCCGCTGGCACTAGCAAAAGGGTAGGCACTAGGCAGTGCCAGCAGCTGGACCCGCACGCACCCGCTGGCACTAGCAAAAGGGTAGGCAGTGCCAGCAGCTGGACCCGCACGCACCCGCTGGCACTAGCAAAAGGGTAGGCAGTGCCAGCAGCTGGACCTGCACGCACCCGCTGCCACTTGCAAAAGGGTAGGCAACACTAGCGCAGCCATCCTTCATTGCACGCCAATGGTGATTTCACAAAATCGTAAAAAACGAAAAAAAACAATTACTTTGCTCACCCGCGACCTCATGATAGCTACGTTTATGCAAGAAATGTGTGTTCATGCAGTTCCTCCACCCCCACACTGTAAGAACACACACAAACCCATGTATCACCACCACCACCACACTACACTGACGCGTTTCGAACTCTATCAGTTTTCATCTTCAGAGCAACACAAACGTCCACCATCTACCAAATGATAGACTCATTTCATTGATATGGACCTCCACAAAGTAGCAAAGTAACTCCTGATTCAATAAATCATTTTAAAAACTAACATTTATAACTCAATATCGTAACATTGGGTTAAACTTGGCCTAGTGCGCGTGTAAGCCCTCATGCCAAAAACGACCGCATACGCGGAACAACCGCGAGTGTTGGGTGTAGGTAGTGTGACACTAGGGCAGTCCCATAAGGCCTGTGAGTGTGAGCGAGAGGTACCTTTAAAATAATTTATGACCCAGTTTGCACATTTGTAATGGCCGTAGTATAATCTGAACCACCCTATATCTTGTATCTTACAGGAAAATAAATGCAGGACCAAAGGGGAATAGGAATAAACAAATACTTCAGATCAAAACCAACCTCAGGAGCAGCGTAATTTGGTGATCCACACGAGGTCCTCAGGAATTCACCATCCATCATCATATTAGACAGGCCAAAATCAGCAATCTTGACATGCATGTTGTGGTCTAACAACAGATTCTCAGGTTTCAAGTCTCGGTGCACAATCATGTGTCGATGGCAGTAATCCACTCCTGATATAATTTGCTGGAAGAATCTGCGAGCCTCATGCTCCTGGAGCTTGCCTCTCTTAACTATATAGTCAAATAGCTCTCCACCAGAGACATATTCCATTATCATAAAGATATCAGTTGGGGTTGATATCACCTGGAAAAGTAGTGATAATTTTAACATCTTGTATGTCCAGGCACAGATATGTGCAAATTTAAGGCTACCATTTTCTATTTTTATTTTAATCTGGAGAATATGTATTCTTTGAACCAAAAGAGACGAATGCAGTTTTTTTTTACTTCTGACATATGAGGGGTTAATTTTTACCAAGATGGGATTCTAATAAATGGTGTGCACCTTAGGTATGATGCAATTAGACAACCACAATTTGGATTCAAGGGGCCAAACTGCTTTAAAATATACTTCTACTTTGTCACTGTTCTTACCTGGATAACCAGTGATTTATGTTTATTTTGAGATCTCAACAAGTTAAAAACATGTGAAAAAAAAACTAAATTAAAACTGAAAATCCTAATACTGACTTACAATCTATCTATATTTGATACAAGTACCTACAATATTTTAGTTGAAATGATTTTGCGCCAGGACTGTTAAGATTATATTTTCTAGTTCTATCTATCATAAATGCTAAGTATATTTATCTACTAAGTGGTCCCTTGATGCAATAACACCTAAAATACAATATTTTATTTATATCAAACATACCTAGACATTAAATAAGTATTAGATTTTATTTAAGTTTTGCAGGTTTTTGAAATTTATAATTTAATTTATTTTTATTTTCTGGTGAAATTCAAGTGAATATTTTCTTTTATGTAGTACCTGTATTTACATACCTACAATGTTACAAACAAATACAAAACACATGCTTTAGCTATGATAATGACTAAACTTATTCATGGGCCAAGGTTAGAAAATTACACTACATTAAAATAAAAACAAAGCTGATTCACCAAGCCCGAGTTTGTAATGGCTATATAAATTACAGATAGCAAAATTATTGCTGCTTGTATTTTAAATTCTAGGGGCTGTGTGTAGAGTTGCTCATATGCATATCGTAAAATTGAACACTTAAAAATATTGTCAACACTTAACTAAAGGCATGCATTGTTTACATTCTGGTATAATGACTATTTTATAGATGGGTATGATAAATTATAAATCAAATAAAAAAGCGTACCTGATACAGCTTGATGATATGCGGGTGCCGGAACAGCTTAAGGTTCTGAATTTCACGGCGAATCTTGCCAACGACATCAAGAGACTTGATTTTCTGCCGATTCAGGATCTTGACAGCGACCTTGTGTTTTGTCAGCTGGTGTTCCCCGATCTTCACCTTCCCGAAGGTCCCAACTCCCAGAGTGGCACCGAGCGTGTAGTGTCCTATCTTCACGATAGGCTGCACCCCGCTAGCCACTGGCTTGTCGGGTTTCTCCGACATTTTTACGAACCAAAATGTTACGTGACTCAATTAACCTAACATGGAGAGTACACCACTTTAGTACCACGATTTATATTGTAGCAGTCAGGGACATGGTTTTAGGTTCGAAATTAAAACGCAATACACAAAAAGCAGGAAACACGAGACTAAAAGAATATTTTTTGACAGACTGTCAACAAATGATTCGTGAAGTGCGAACCGCAAAAACAATTAGTGAAGGTTCCGTACGAATAGTCGACTACGTTTATGCAGCCATCACCTATCTATGTTTCACAAAAAAAAAAACAAAGAAAATATTTTTCTTATTTCGTAGTAGCCTTGCTGCTTCGTTTCGTTTTCAGTATGTATAAAGTACAGTCAAGTGCAAAGATAGATATCGACACGGCCAAAGTTACAAAAATATGTATACTTACATGATCTTAATTTTAAGTGCATAAAGTCGGGTATACATATTTTTGTAACTTTGGCCGTGTCGATATCTATCTTTGCACTTGACTGTGCCTACTCTGCGTGCCTTCGTTAAGCCCGCTCCACACTTACCCCGCGGATCGCGCGCAATGGCTGCGAAGGGGCGCGAACGCAGAGTGTAGAGCCGTTTCGCATATTCTTCGCGGTTTCGCGCTTTGTTCCCCAATTTTGGTCGGTTTTTTGTCCCGCGCGAAGCGCGAACGCGACGCGAACGTGCATGACTCCACACTCGCAGTCCGCGACGGTCAGTATTGTTCGAGTCGTTCGTGTTTGGACCTGCACCGTCGTTGTGAAATTGGTGAAAAAAATGAGCGTAACATGGACAAACGAGCTGGAGTTACAGTTTTTAGAATATTACATTATTCGCATAGTACACAAAACTCGCATAAAGTTAGGGACGCAGCAACAGCTACTTCAACGTACCTTTCATTTAACGTTGCGAACATAACTGTGAAAGTACCGCGAACGAACCATTGCGAGTGTAGAGTCGTTGTTAAATTCGCGGCAAGTTCGCTCCGCGAAATCGCGCCGTGATCCGCGGACTAAGTGTAGAGCGCCCATTATATACGGCGGATCTCTATTTCTTGCAAGCAGTGTAAAGAAAGAACTTTAAAGACTGCGTTCGAAATAAACGAATATTGCTTTACCTTGAAACACTTCATACGAGTTGTTTTTGAAGATCTATTTAAATTTTTCAGTATAATAATAATATCACTGCATTACGGCATTACAGGCACCAGTATTGTAGAGAAAATTTATATAAACAACATGTTTTATTGATTAGTAATTAGTAATAAAAAGTAAGGTAAAATGTCAAGTGTTTGGAACTGGCAACAATTTTGGCAAGAACCAAGAACGGCGCATAGCCCCGCCCTCCTCATTCCCCGCTCCGCTCGCCGTTCGACCATTGCATACTTTTCGACGAGCTGTCGTAAAATATCAATATTTTGGGATTTTGATGTGTTTTTTACTCAATTTCTGTGAAATTTTACATCTTCACGATGGACAAGTGTGGAATATGCATGAAACCCGCCGTTGTAAGTGTTTACTTGCGAATTCTGTACGATCTTTTGTGTAATTCCTTATTTCTTTTTTTGTTTTCTTTAGATTGTTATAAAAATAACGCCTTTATAAGAACTTTCGGCTGGTTTAGCTTAACAGTAATCGTTTCTTGGTGAGGCTAAGCAGTTTTTTGGAGGTGAAATCATATTTATTCAGCGCTTTATGTCCATGAAAGCAAAAAAAACATCTCGAAACCTGCCGCGTATTTTTTTTTATTTCTTTCCTGGCCTGGCCGTGTGTTTTTTTACGTCTGGCTCAGCTCGGTATAAAAAACAACTGGCTTGTTTTTTTCTGGGCATGAATAGGCAGTCACTTTATTGCTGCAGTTGAATATCAACCTACATTGGTTTGCTCAAGTAACAAAAATATAATGTAAATTTAGTATAATTTTAGAATATGTACCTACTATATTATATATTTTATGTCTTCGATTTTACTCATACGCACATTACACATTATTTACCAATTATAAAAACTGTATATTTTAATAAAATTTAAGTTCTGTATTTATCACTTTTTATTTTCTTTTGTCAACTTTTTTATTTATAAAACTTTTTTAATTTCCAGCAGTTGTTTGAGACGGGCAAGGATGGTGTGTATGCATGCTTTAAATGTCAACCACTTGTCCCTGAGGTGACAATAGATGACAGTGTAGCTGCCGATGATGCTTCAGACCCCTTGGAGGTCTCAGAGGTATAAACCCTAAAATTAAGTTTAACTGTAGGATTAGAAATACCTTTTTCAGTCATTAAAACATTTTTTTATAATCCTATGAAATGTAGGTCTTTTCTTATAGGGCCCATACATTAAACTATGATGACTGAACTAAATGGTTTCATTGATAGAACTTGAGATTACTACTTGGTAAATAATGTTTTGGCCTAATAATAAAAAAAAGTAATTATACATAAGTAGACTATTATTGTTTAAGGTCAAATATTGTAACATTCACAAACTTGGCTAGTGCCAGACATGACAAATATGAGAGATATAAAAAAATACTTTTTAGTATTCAATACCTGAAGCCATATTACTACTGTTGCTTCACTGTCTGTCTGTCCGGTTGGCACATATGATGTGTAATTCTATTGCCTCTAGTTGTTCTAGAAATAATAATTAAAATACTAATTTAAGAATTAAGAAACTCTTATCCTCCTGAGTCCCCCGTCCTCACTTGAGGACATTAAAAAATAATAATTTGAACTTTACTTGATTGATATTTGGTTCAAATTGTGAAAACAGAAATTTTACCTTGGGCCTCAGGAGGGCTACAGTCAGCATCAAAAGTAGTGGATCACTTTTCACTTTTTTGTTTTAACACATTTCGCTCATCCAGTAGAAAAATGATATATTTACAAGAAAACAAGTTTTAGATTTTAAATTTATGGTTTGATATCTTTAAATCACTTTTTTCTGTAATCATTACAAAGCAATTGTGTGGATGTTCTGTTGGATGAGTGATTTGTTAAATTTGAATGGTGTTAAGTAGTTGCTGTAAAACAACAAAGAACAAAAGTATGCAGCTACTTTTGATGCTGACCATACCAGAAACAATTTATTTTTTATTTTATTTACAAAATTTAAATGTGTTCCCTAAAAATGACTCTTGTAATCTCTATTATCAATTATCATTCCAAGTTTGGTTTGTGAAGTTTGGTTTAACTGTTACAGAGATAGAAGCAAAAGAAAGGGGGAAAAACTAAAAAAATGTTTTCTATCTCCATTACACTTAATTAAACATACAATTCTCAACTTCAGAATGATAATAGACATAAATCTACTGCAGACCTATATAAGATATATAAGATGGCTAGATCTTAGATGTCCCAATAGTGTTGTAAAGTGTCAGTGTAAGGGTAGGAGACGCGACGCAGCGTTTTTTATCGAGAAAATAAAATATACCAAACGAGTTTGCAATATTTTCTCAATGAGATGAGCAGCGTCGCGTCTTGCCATGAACTGATCATTTAAATAGTTAGATTTGTACACAAGTAGGGCTGGTTGCAGGAATACAATGACACCTCACTGTACTGTGGCATTTGCCACAAGACCTTTCAGAAGAACATTCAACTGCAGAATCATCTCCGCAACCACCGCGCCGAACGCCGGTTCGTCTGCACTTACTGCAATAAAGGTACATTTATGACATAAATAGAGATACCATATTCTCGTGAAAGTATCACCAGAGGCAGCGGTAGACGACGTGGGGCTCAGTCCATGGCCTCGCGGTCTAGGGGGCCTCGCGCCTCGAAAGTTTTCGTCATTGTATGGTGTGCCATAAGAGGGCCTCGCAAAATCTATCTTGCCATTGTAGTGTTTATTGTAGTACACTGGTAGTCTTTGTGCTGGCGAGTTAGAACAACATTTGATTGAATATAAGCTCCTTTCCATCTATCTATTCCAAATTATCTCAAGATGTTTTTGAAATTTGAGATATTTACTTTAGCCCTAGAAACAGTTATTTGCAAGCAACAAATAATTATTTGGCTCAACATGTAACTTCCCAGTTACCTGCTTTGTTCAAAACTTCAGCACGCCATTATTCGAAGACTACTTAGTCGCAGCAGCTAATCTATTAAATTTATTATGAATCGTAGTAATAACAGACCAGTGACTCTCCTTGAGTTGTTGGTGGGGAGACTGAGGACAGTTGTGACAGAGGAGAGTAGTGACAATGCCGATTTTTTTGAACTTGTTAACTGCTAGTTCGCAATAGAATAGCAAGCGTTTGTTAGTTCAGGTCTCGAGCTATCAAACACGTGCTGTTACGAGCTTGCTAGCAGTAAATAAGTTCCCAAAAATCGACGATGTCACAACTCTCTTCTGTCACAACTCTCCTCGGTCTCCCCTACTCACGGGCGGTGGTGATCATTCCCAGATGACCCGCATTGTTCGTTTGCGTCCCTCTCATAAAAAAAAACTAGATCAAACCTGATTGCGTTACTAAAAATGTACATTTCTGTGTCGGCAGCGTTTTCTCAGTCCAACAACCTTCGAGCGCACCTTCGTATCCACACTAATGAACGCCCTTACAAGTGCACTGAGTGTGGGAAAGCATTTACCCAGGTAATGTGACCCTCGATTATATTTAGCGTAATATTAGACGTGTCTCCATCTCGCGCGGCAAACCTGTTTACCTCAGGTTCGAATTGCCACGCAAGCGAATGTTCTTCCGTGCGTGATGGAGACATAGCTTTAGAGCAGCGGTTCTTAACCTTTTAGTCAGGAGGGACCACTTGACAAAATTTCTGTCTTGCCATGGACCACCAACTGTTTGATAATATACGGTAAAAGTAAAATTATAAATAAATGAACTGTTGCGACCGCTACTTGACTGGCGCGTCGTTTTGTCAATTCGTTGTTGATGGCTTCGCCACTTCGAGTTCTTCCAGGGACCACCGGTTTAGAACCACTGCTTTAGAGACTGCCTATATTATAATACATTACCCATTCGCCCAACTTTCGGTTGCGTTAATTGCTGTGTCATACACCTAAGGTCCAGTACCTACAGACGGACTGCATTCCAACTGCAACGTAACCGCTACTGCCGACTGCCCACAACTGCACTCTGACTGTAATGAGGGCTATCGCGTATGAATTCGCCGCTAGAGGCGCTAGTGTAGCGTGAGGTCTCTGAAATGTCAAATCTCATAGTTTTTGGGTGAGCTACGCGGGTTTATTTATAATTAGAATAATTTTATGAATATTTTGCATTACCTGAAATTAATTATGGCTGCGTTACGGGGCAATGAATGTCTGTGTTTTGAGACAGTTTTGTCTTTCGGAAACTTTTGTCCTCCCTTTTTTTCCGTAAAAAAACGGGACTTCGCAACACAATGGTTGCTCGATATTGTTATGGTACGGTTTATAGGTGTATTAAATATGATTTTAATTTAAACTTGGTTTTCACGCCCGTAATATCAGACTTTGAAAGCCACTCTTAAAAACCTCATGCAACAGTGACGCCATCTAGAAAGACAAAAAACGATAGCCCTCATTGAAATGTATGGGCATTCGGCAGTTTGCAGTTACGTTGCAGTTGGAATGCAGTCCGTCTGTACTGGCCCTAACCACTCAACTGATCGTAAGGCAGAGCACAGGGACGGGGACGTGCGCTCACCGCCGCGGTTTCAAGAGTACCTAATGTCGACGCCGACCCGACGCCAACCAATTCATGTCATAAATGGGCATGATTTGATTTTACACTGAACACATTCATAGATTATTAAATTTTCAAGCTAGAGGTAATTTTTGTGGGCAGGCAATTTCACTATGTTTTTTTTTGTGTAGGTAGGTAATAGAGATTATAATCCCCATCTATTACAGATATAGGTTTATTCCTGGGATTGGCATTTATGGTTGAATTAAATCTGGTACTCTTGCAGGTGACGAACTTGAACAACCACGTGCGTCTGCACACGGGCGAGCGGCCGTTCGTGTGTCCGGAGCCGGGATGCAATAAGGCGTATGCGCAGGTACAGACTCAGACTCAGAGGTACTCGATGACCAATTATAAGGAGCGGCCATACCGCTGCGTGACGACTTTTGTTCGGTAAAGTCCTGACGTTTACGGCACGTCAATGCGATTCCGTATTTTAAGCAGCGGTGTGGAGAGCATGCGATAAAAACGGTGCGCATACGGTGCGTCACTGCGATTCCGTACCGTCACCGTTTTTTAAGCAGCGGTATGGCCGCTCCTTTACACTGCAGACAGCTCTTTAAAGTAGGAAATATTTGGCCCCTTCCAGTTCTGGTTATGTAAGATCGACAACGAGACACTGACTACGAAGCTTGAGGCCCTGGATTCGATCCCCGGTCAGGGCAGACATTTATTTGTATGAATAATACGAATGTTTGTTTTCGACTCTTGGACGTGACGTGACATAAGTATGTTTATCAATTGCCTAGTACCCATAATCCATGCTTTGCTTAGTTTGGGACTAGGTCAATTGGTGTCAATTGTCCCATGATATTTAATTATTTAGGATGGTTATGTAGGATGAACAAGGTTCAGGGCGTTCTGTGATGTGTGTGTGTAGTGTAAGCCCTGTGTGTCGTCAGGTAACGAACCTGAACCAGCACCGCAAGCGGCACCTGGGCGGGCGGCCCGTGGAGACCACCTACGACTGCACCATCTGCGGGCAGCAGTTCCAGCAGCGGAACCACATGTACTCGCACAGGTCAGTCGCTGGATAAACGCGGCGATTAATCGCGTTCGCTGTCTCATTATACCACCGTTGATGCCGTGTCAGAAACCACGGTGATTGTTTTTCATTGGCGCACTGGTTTTGATCCTTTTTGGGTCTTTCCAAACCTATCGACGCGGACGGCGAGGGTGGGTAGACACGTCGAGGGGAAAATGGGTTTAATGCAAAAAAAAAAATCTTAAAGCTTAAAATTAAATCAATCTTAATTTGCCTACACCGTGACAATTAACAGAGTCGGATCTACAATTTGGCCATTTTAGGATTATTACGTCAAAGTCAATATAAAATAGTATATTTGACTTCGGCACAAAAATTGCAGATACGACTCTGTTAATTGTCACGGTCTTAAAAAAATGACTGCCATAATTTTTTTTAAAATATTAATTATATATTTACACAATGTGCCTAGGTAATAATGTATAAAATATTTACATAATATTTAATATTATGTGTTTTATTTAAAATATAGGCTTTAGTTCATTTGGCTACCTAGGTATCTAACGTACAGTACGTATAAGTAAGGAGTAAAAATACTATGTCTAAATACTTTCTCCCGGCAACACGAAAATTAATTGTTCTTTTGTAAACATTACCAACTGACGTGTCCGCAAAATGGCTCCTCTAGTGCTATGTTTGCTAATGAGCTGTGCCCTTCAAACGAGGCGTGTTTGCAGACGCGAGGCGCACTACGAGGTGCGCAGCGGGGCGCGCGCGCGGCACACGTGCAAGCTGTGCGACCTCGCGTTCGCCACCGAGCGGCAGCTCGTCGCGCACGTCGCCGAACACGTTCCCGAGCCCGCAGGAGCCGCCGCCGCCGCCGACGACGACGACGACGCGCCCGACGATGACGACGAAAACAGTCAGTATCCACCACATAAATACAAAGTTAAAGAATCACAGCCGACTCCTTCTCACTATGCCATCTTATGGCTGCCTGTCCACTGGAGCGGAGAGAGTGGATAATGCAGGATGGAGTTGCGGGCTGTGCCAGTCCATAGACGCGGAGCTAGTGGAGCGGAGTTACGGTTTTTCCCCGTTTCACCGACCCTCTTCCGTTCTTCTCTTCCTCGCACCGCGTCCTCACTCCGTTTCCTGGTTTTGAATGAATTCCTAAACTGGTAAACAACTCCTTGTTCACCGAAGAGGAGCGGAGATTTTATGTAATTCTAACGGTGGATTTTTATTTCGCTCACTTCTCCGCTGCCTCGCTCCGGTCCAGTGGTCGCCTTCCGGCTGATGACGATGATGAGTTGTTGGTCGTCGGCTAATTGGTCGTGTTGTTCCAGGCGCGGGCACGTTCGCGTGCGTGTTCTCGTCGTGCGCGGCGCGGCTGGCGTCGCCCCGCGCGCACACCGAGCACCTGCTGCGCGCGCACCAGCTGCGCCTGCACGCCGCGCGCACGCCCGCGCCCGCGCCCGCGCCCGCGCCCGCGCCCGCGCCCGCGCCCGCGCCCGCGCCCGCCGCCCCGCGCCGCGGCCGCCCGCCCAAGGTGCGCCCACACCAATACCAAATTTCATCGGCCCAGGCCGCACTACGGTTTTTTCCCGCAAGCGGTAAACCGTCAAATCGCGAAACCACCCAAGATGCACACTGCGATTAAAAACCGCGAAACTGGCCACATTTTCACAGTTTAAAGATGGATGTATACGACATAATTACGACGCCACAATAATAACGCAACGGCTATTGTCGGCGGCGGTCTGCCGAATAGTGACAGAAACCGCCTGCGGTTACCGCGTCAATGTGTGCGCGCCAGTATAAGCTGGGTTACATATTTTGGCGCGGTTTTTTCCCGCGCGCCGATCTGTAACAAATCGCGGTTTTAAAATCAGTCGCGTGAAAAAGCCGCCAATGCGGCCGCTTGCATTAGTTTACCTGATTCATAAAGTCCCGCGGCGGTTTGGCCGTAGTGCGGTCTAGGCCAGACCTGTTCAGCGGTTTAAAGGAACAAGGCTCCAAGATCTGTACCGTGCATTTTGACACTCAAACCGCCAGGGTTTCCCAACCTTTATTTTGCCGAGCCTCCCCGAACCAAAAATATGGCAACCTACCTATTACGCCCCCCTGTCATTTCTCTACGCCCCCCCTGCTTGGGACGTCCTGCATCACGCAATGTCGATGTCGTATATAAGTACCTATATTATACCAAATAAGTGCTTTAACATATTTTAAGATAAAAACTGTTTCTTTTATTTTGTCATTAACTCTAATTTAAAAATTAACTGTGTCTAAACAAGTAATAACATATCATTTCCTTTTCAGACTATGAAAATGGAATCAATCGACATCAAAGAAAACTCAATATTTAACGACGTAAGCATAATAAAATAAACATTTACTTATATCTGACTGCTCTCCTCACTCGAGTTTCTAATGGGAACATTAATTTCAGGTAAAAATCATAAAGGAGGAATCCCAGTTTCTCCCAAAGTTAAAAGTGCAGAGTTTGTTCCAGTGAGTTACACAGGATGCTCGTAACACGGTGGACTTTTTCAGCTAAGCGTTACGTGTAGGGCTTACGGGCCTTGTTATATGTAACTTCGAATCTAACATAGAATTATAACGTGGACGATGCGGTTCGGAGAAAATGTTAATTTAACATGAATGTTCATTTCCAAGCTTCGTTTAGTAACAATTAGATATCTACACACTGCAATCGAATAATAAGGATACTTTCGTACAAGAGAGGTTTTTAATTGAATAAAGAAGCAAAGGGAAAAGAGCCCCGTCAAATGGACATATTTTTACAGAAACACCTAATTATGATTGACAGATTCAATTGTAATTAAATTATACGTTAAAAATAAATCAGATTTTATTTACTTTATGGTTTCGTACACGTGAGTATTGTTTTATACTAATGCATTATCGAAAAGCGTAGTAAAGGCCGATAAGGATGCAATATCAATAATACAATATACACACTAATTGTAGATTTTATTTGTACAAATAAATTTAATCGTGTTCACTGTAACACGTTTACACAATAATATACTGAGCAGCAAGCAATCTGGCCCTCAAATGTATGCAGTAATAGGTAATTTTGTATGGAGTGTGGGCCAAGTCTTGTGCCGCTCAGTAAATTTTATTACAGATGTTATGTTCTAAGCTACGAGTAAAGGCGATGCAATTTTTAATATTAGAGTGTAAATTTAACATTATGTGAATCCAATGATTATTAAATTTTATAAATTTGTTAACATTGTTTTTTGCTACAAATAAAATCAGTTTTTAACTTTGCATGCATATTGTAGAGCAAGCTCCTCTATTAATTGTAAGGGCGCATTTTTTAATCGAACACCGTACACCTGCGATTCCACAATGTATTTATCTAAATTTTAAAACTTAATGTGATTTAATGTAAAGCTATTGATAGATTGTTTAAATATAGTCGTAAGAAACAACCTTAAGAGCGTTTATTCCGGCTGAGCTGGCAACGTTGCATTTTTGTTAGTTTTTCTCGATTATTCCATAAAAATTTAATGAGAATTAAAAATGTTTTCTGATAAAACACTTCTTAATATATAAGTTAATGTGTCTACTCCAATAATTATTCGTCATAGACTTTTATATTCCTTAGGAATAATCGAGAAAAACTAACAAAAATGCAACGTTGCCAGCTCAGCAGGAATAAACGCTCTTAAAGTTAGAAATAAGCACGATCATGTTTCTGTACGGAAAAGTAAAGGCAGTAGACACTATCTGTGAAAATTACAACACGTTTAATTATGTTTTCATTCAAATGCATAACAACGTTAATAATACTAATTCAATCTAATGTTATTTTCATTGATACAGTGCAGTTAAAGGCGGTGTACGTTAAGATGGCATAGGCAGAGTTTTTTTACGAAAATAGAATTATAATGTATTAGTAGAGCTCAACACGCGTAGACAGCGGTTGCGAGCGGCACGAAGACGTTGGTTTTAATTTTGGAACTAGCATGAAATTGCCGCACGACGAACCGGGTACCAAAAAAGCGTGGCGGCAGCGGGGGGCGAAGAATCGTTGCGTTTGTAGTTGTTTATATTGTTATATGGACTCTTTATTTACTCTTTTTATGCAATGAGACTCAGGTACAGTCAACTAAAAAGATTGTTATTTTATGTTAATTTAACAAAGTCGTGTATACATATTTTTGTAATTTCGGCCGCATCTATCTTTTTAGTTGACTGTACATGTTATTTAGACACTCTTATTTATTATCATTTTTATAGCACGACGCAGGTCCGCGTCCGATTTCTACAAAAAATTGACCACGCGTACTGAGCTTTACAGAATGACAGTCAACTATTTGGCAGGGCGTGTAATGTGACATATTGACGTACACGGTTTTTCGCTAATATCTGCCAGAGCGTGTTTATAATTTGTATATAAGTGTATTTACGTTTACCAGTCAGTGGGTAAAGGCGCTGGCACACTACTAAAACGCGACGCCACACCACGTCGTCCGATGCATGTTTCTGTCTGTAACTGACCATCCCACTAATATAAATGCGAAAGTTTGTAAGTCTGTTTGTTTGTTACTTCATCACATCTAAACCGCTGATGAAATTCGTTATACAGATAGTTTGTGTACCGGCGAAAGACAGCGACGGTGATACTGCAATACCGCGTAACTAGCATTTTCCATAAGGTATAATTTTCACTGTCAAAACAGTACAATGTTAGTACAGTGAAAATTAAGCAGCGTTTCCACCAGAGATGTGAGAGGATGTGTTGCGAGGAATATGTTTTTCATTAACCAATAGAAACGCTTCATTTACCTCGCCTCGCTCCGCTCAGCTGTTTCTAACAGAGATGTGCTGTGCGAGGATGTGTAAATGATGCGTTTCTCAACGCTGCTTAATACCTTATGGAAAAAGCTAGTTACGCGGTTTTGCAGTATCACCGACGTTAGGATAGTTTTTATCCCGGAAAATAGCATAGTTACCCCGAGATAGCGAAAATATAAATTCTACGAAGACGGAGTCGCGGGTAACAGGCTAGTAATAAATACGTGGGGCTGATTAGTACTGACACGTGTCGGAGGATGGCGTGTCGTAAGCGACCAGCACTTGATGCAATAGTTACGAGTATGTTAGGCTAAGGTGCAAATGTTCCTATGAGTGTTAGAGTATCTGATCATATAGTATGGTATATGCCGCGCGTTGTACAGTCGACCATTATAGTTCTAGCCTTGTTAAGTGTCAGTATTTCTGAGATTTTTCTATTAACATACAAGTATGGTATCAAAATATACATATTTCAAGTATCGGTTGTTTTATTGTGAGCGGTTAGATTTAAGAAATAATGTTTTCAGAGATGTCAACAGGAGGCAGGTCCGCGACGGCTTTTTTCTTTTCCATGCGTCTTTCTGTAAAATTGAAACATCCTGTTAAAAAGTATAAGCAGTTTGATCCCGAAAATTCCAGAGTTGCCAACAATGGCATGTTGCGTAGGCGCCTGACGAGGAGTTTGCCGCGCCACTATCAAGACTGGATCCAGGGGGGAGGGAGCGGGGTCATGACCCCCATGCCCCCCCTGGGCCCTAGGCTGGCTCTAGGATAACACTAGATAATTTTCTAAACTCAATGTTTTTTTTTTTTATATTCCTGCGAAAAATAAGTGAATTGATTAACTTGTCACTAGAATTTGACCATTTGACCCTCCGTCTGGCTATAGAATTTGACCATACGACCCCCTCCCTCTGGCTATAGAATTTGACGCGACCCCCCCCCCCCCCTGTCTGTAGAGTTGGACCATGCGGCCAAAAATGGGCACTTTTATGAACATCGAAAATTGAAATATCGATAGTTATAATAACGACGGTCAAAATATCGAACCTAAGCTACTTTCGATATTTTGACCGTCGACTTTTTAACATAAGATATATTAATTTTCGATATTCAGATACGCCCTCGGTCGAATTCTTTAGCCAGAGAGGGGTCTCTGGCCAAAAAATTGACCGTGTAATCCCCCTTGCTATATAATTAGATCTGCCCTTGCCACTAGCAGTGAGCAGTGACCTCTGCGGCGCGCCAGCAGCTCGAGCGCCGCCAGCATCACCGCCAGCGCCGCCAGCGCCAGCAGACACCGCAGCGCGGGTGCCACGTCGCGCAGCCGCACAGCCGAGAACACGGCCGCGCCCGCGCCGCAGCTCGGCGCCGCGGGCAGCATGCGCCGCACTGTGCGATGCTGCACGCCGCTCTCCATGATGCGGTTAGCGCTGCACGAGGGCAGAACACACGAGAGTATTTCTCAAAAAGTTGTCCCGTCATGAAATTGGCAAGAAATCTTTTTGTCAATAAATAATTAACACTAAGGACGAGATCATAAAACATAAACTACATAAAACATCCAAAAATTCTAGACGTCAGGAAAACGTCACGAAATCTTGTGAGGAAAAAAATAGAAATTTTGTGATTACATCGAAATTTTCTATTGGATCCAACAATAAAGATTATCTGACTTTTATCACCTTTACCACAAGGTTTTGCATATATTTAAACACAATATTACTTATTTTTTGTGTTGCAATTGCGTCAGGATTTTTTTTTAGTGGACAACTGAAAATGGACCAGTTTTTGAGAAATAGTCATGAATATAATGATCAGTGTTCGTACACAGAAGAGACGTGGGACGGGGGCGCGTCGCAGTCGCGGCGGGCCTTGAATCAGTTTTCATAATAAATGTATAAAAAAACGGCGCGATCCAAAGCAGACAGAAGAGACGAGGCGAAGACGCGGCGTGGACGTGACGCTTTGTTATCTGCGTCTCTTCGCCCCGTCCGCGACGCGCCCCTGTCCCACGTCTCTTCTGTGTGGCTTGTAAATCATTGAATTGCTAGGGTTGTCTTATAAGTAATTGTCGTTTAAATCGACTTTGCTCGCATTTTACGATCGCTACATCGCTTACAGTTGCTACAGCAGTCACTGTGGTGTAGGTGCACTGTGCTGCAATGCCCCCAATGACTTTCATAATGGGGGCGTAAAGCAATATTCTTGGTATCTACAATTTTTCAGATAAATATTAGGCAATTTCCCAGAGAAAAATACCCAGGTAGGTATATGTCCAAAGATGGAAATGGAGGTATCGTCGAATGAAGTTAAATATAGGTAGGTACTTAAATGGAAAGAATCTTTAGAGGCTTAAATAATGTAGGTATTGTTCGTTATTTACCCGATTCTAAGTTGTTCCTTGATGGGCGAGCCCTCAGCCAGGGCTAGGTACGGATACGTGATCGACATGAACTTTATAGCACCAAGGTTACACTTTTCATCCTCCAGGAACGTCTTTTGGATCTGATCATAGCCCGCCGTCAGTTCCACGTGGAAAGCGTACATACCCTAACAGAAACATAAGTAATTGTAGAAGCTAATTAACAAATTAATTAAGTGTAAATTCTATTAAATGAATTGACTACCTCTCTGACTTTGCGTATTCCTTCGTCGACGCTCAGATATGCGTTCTCTCCTTGAGGTAATATTTTAAGAGTGCTCAACGCTCGATGAATTGGTCTTGTCTCGTGCTGAAATCATCACATCACTGAACGAATGCATAAGAAGCGAAAAAAAAAGTTGCAATAGAAGGAAGGAAGGACTTTCGATTTAAAGCTCGTAAATAACTATTTATACTCAGAGGCGGCGCAGGACCTAAGTTTGGCATGGGCGAGATAAATTTTTCCAGGCCTTATTATGATTTTTAAATGCGCAAGAAAACGAGAAACTTTCGAGACGCGAAAACCTTTAGACCGCAAGGCCGTGGGCCTACGCTTAGCGCTGCCTTTGACTATTGCTCAAAAGAAAATAAGGGCCACGTGAGGTTCACTAGTGAAACGAAAATACTAAAAAATATAATTCTTTATAACATTCAAATAAAACGCAAACATATTTTTGATTTCATTTTACCGGTAAAATTCAAGTGGCCCTTATTTTCTTTTGAGTACCTAGTATAAAAACCAAAAGGGGTTCTAGCCATAAGGTTTGCGGGTTTCTAGAATGTGTTCGTGGCATTCGAACTCAAAATTCTCAAAGGTAATTCTCATCAGGTCATCACGTATAACCTCAGCGCATGGCTCCAACGTCAGCGCCATCTATTACAAATTTGCGATACTAAACTATCTTCACAAGTTTTAATATTGATTAAACTGGATTTGCCCTGGCTGATTGATTACCAAGAACATGTTCCGGTTATACAGCACGTCCTGGGCGCCGCAGACGAGCGGCGCCCCGAGCAGCGCCTCCACGCTGTTGATGTCGTTAGTAGGGGACTGCAGCAGTGCTACCACGTTGGCCGAGTACGCCGTGAACAGGAACATATAGGCCATTAGGCCTAGCAGCAGGATCTGACGGCCTGGGGGGTTCAATCAAAGGCGTATAGTTGGTGGTGTGCAATCGAATCGCAGTAGCTTTGCAGTTGGTGCGGGTTACGCTATCAGTATTATCATCTATATAAGGGCTTACGCTGACTAACGCGGTTTGCACGGAGCTGGTGATACCTGTACCTGCACCCGCGCCACAGCCTAGTGTAGGCCCTAAGCCAGCCATATATCGAACCTTTTTTTTAACCCCCGACGCAGAGGGGTGTTATAAGTTTGACCGCTGTGTGTCTTTCTGTCTGTGGCACCGTAGCTCTTTAACGGGTGAACCGATTTGAATGCGGTTTTTTTATTTGAAAGCAGGTTTTCTAGCGATGGTTCTTAGACATGTTTTATCAAAATTGGTTTAGCCGTTTTTGAGATATCGAACTTTGTGACAATTTCGGGGGTCTTCCAACTTTTTGTTTGTTAGGTTATGTATTTGACTACAAATGTGACGTTGCAATGGTTTAATTGAATTATAAGTACAGTTACCGCGAGTCACTATTATTTAAAACAGATATACAGGTCCCGGTTCGCGTTATTTCATTCCTCCTTGACAATGAACCACAGATTGGTTCGAAATATGTCCGTTCCGCATACCCCGAATTCTAGACGCCAGTGAAGCTTGGTTGGCAGTCCGTAGGTTAGAACTTAAGACGCTTTTGATCCTCTGAACTGAACGACGCGATATCATCGTAAAAACATCCAATTCAAACATTCTTCAAAACATTGACCTCTACTAGGTAAACATGCATTATGTGTAGTTGAGAAACAATCATTTACTAGGGTAGAACATTTGTGCTACGGTGCTACTAAACTAATGTCATATTGACATCCCAACAGAGAAATCAGTGAAATTGATTATGAGAAAGTTCCCCAGTATATGATTCAGTTTCCTCAACTGTACAGGGTAAGGTTGTTGAGCATTAAGAAAAGAAAAAAAAAGTTTAGTTTAATTGTCCAATTTATTGCAGCTTAGTACAGTCTCTGGGGCGGGCCCATGGTGGATTTCATGTGGAGCGATCGAACATTCTGCCAGTGCTTCTTCAACAGCGACACGAGGAAATTGATGGAGAGATGCACATTCTGGGCGAGCTCATCCGGGGTCATGTCCACATGGCCCACAGCCACCGACAGACACAGCACCTGAAAGGAACCCAAACATTAGAGGATGTACATTATAATGTAGATCATAGGGATAGATTATCGTTTCAGTACTAGGAAATAAAGACATTGTACTAATGATACATTGTTTCTTTCTTCATTTTTTAACCCCCAATGCAAAAAGAGGGGTGTTATAAGTTTGATCGCTATGTGTGTCTGTGGCACCTGAGCTCTTAAACGGGTAAACCGATTTGAACAAGTTTGTTTATATGAAAGCAGGTTTTCTAGTGATGGTTCTTAGATGTTTCATCAAAATCGGTTCAGCCGTTTTTGAGATATTGAACTTTGAAGTGACAATGTCAGGGGTTTTCCAACTTTTTGTTGGTTAGGTTATCATCTTCAATAACAATCAGTTGCAATCTCTGGCCTATAAATCAGAGGGTTGGAGAAGTAGTTCTCACGCAGACCCAGTGCTGCGTAAGCTAGCGTAAACAGAATATTACCTTCTTCATTTGGAATTTGATGGTAGCCTTGACTTCATCAATCTTCTGCGTCATGGACTCCTGGTGGGAGAGCAGACCAGGGAACTTGCCAGCCTTGTTCAGGCCAGGGCCCAATAGACGCGGGATCTGTTTGATCAGGGACTCTGACGCCAGGAAAGCATCATATCTGGAAGCAAATTAAACATTAGTTAAACGGTATTGACTTGTGCACAAAACAAATTTTACATTTATATATTCATATATTTAAAAATTATGTAATTAATTAATGTAACATTCATATTTGAATTATAGAGAATTGGGCCCGCATGGGAATTACAGTCCAAGTCCTTTAATTCTGAGAGGAGGCCTGTGCCCAGTAGTGGGATGTATATATATAGGCTGGGATGATGATGATTATTTATATTTGTATTTTATAAGTTACTTTATGTAAAAAATTAATTTACGAAATCTACTTAAAGTTAAGCAGTAGGTACAATTAGTGGACATTTATGTTAATGCATGTGCGTCTATCACTTATACATCATGATGGAAAAAAGGATGGATAATTAAATTGGCTACACAGTTCTATTTTTTTTATGGAAACTTGATTTAACTTACTTCTTAGCTAGTTTCTTGACCAGCTTCTTGTTCTTGTTAAGCTTTTTGAGGGCCTCTGCATCCATGCACGGCACCTCCAGGTTCTTGGCCTCGTCACAATGCTGCTGGTCTCCCAGTATGCACACCTGCATCTTGGGACGCGGGATGTACTTCAACCTGGAACCAACATCTACACTTTACCAGAGCACAGCACACACGGATGACTTAAGTTACTCGATTCGGTTCATGATCAGTAGAAGTGTGTCATCATTGTAATATCATTAGATAATACATGCATTTTTAAAGCATCATTTCGAATAATGAGTCCGTGACATCCTGTTTCCTCACGAAATACAACACGTGTAAATGAAATAAGGTAAAGCAAAAATTTTAAAGGCTTACCGATCCCGCACTGAACCTTAAGAGAATTCGGTGGGCCGAAGCCTACCTACCCGTTATTTATAGACTCTGGGTATAGTCCCGTCAGGCGTTGAACGCATCTGACTCCCTGTATTTAATCACCCTGGGGGACGCATGGCGTCCACCAAAATGCTTAGTACAGGTCAACATACTTGACAGTGCCAGAGAAACGCTTGTCCTTCTGGGGGTCATAGTTCTTCAGACCGATCTGGATTTCAACTGTCTCCAGGAAACGGCGCTTCTTGTCCTTGGACGCTTGGAGTACGGCGTTGACGCACTCATAGAGCGTATCACGAGATACTTTCGACCTAAAAAGAAAGAACTATTAATATGACGCGGTACAACGCGGTTATAGGTTATGTTCGCAACGTGTTAAACCAAATCACACAAAATATGCGTTGCACTTTCATTATCCGTTACTTAGAAGTTAATTACTATAGGATATTATCAAAGTTTGTAATTTACAACAATAAAACATAACTTAAAAAACTTACGACATGGTCGCGGATTTAACCCACTCCTCACGACTCGAAAGTCACCACAGAAAGAATGAACGAACGAACGAAAGAGGAAAGGAAAAGGAAACGTGGACGTGGACGGACGGCGGGGTCGGACGGCGGAACGACCGACAGTGTTGCCAAGTTATCAAAGCAAAACTCCCAATCAAATGTTTTTAAAATTCAGCTTGAAACTAGATATAGGTATGTACCAAAAATTAGTGAGTGTCTTAAAAATTAAGCAGTGGCAAAAAAAAATGTTTACTTAGTAAACAAATAACATTTTAAATTTAATTATAATTGTACCTACTTACTTATGTTGTAAGTAAAGAAAGTGAACACATTATTGATTTTTTATGAATAAAATTGTAGTAAGGAAACGATTCTCATTATTTCATTTTCACTGATGAGTTTTTAATACTTCAATAAATTTTCGGCTTTATGGGTAAGTTCTTTAAAAATACTTAATTTTAGCTACTTACTTATAGCTAAATTTGGTAACACTGGCGTAGCAGTCTTTTTTTTAATCTGTGCTATAGAATCTTACGTATTAGCCAAGAAGGCCGGTCAGGTAAAAGGATTATACTTTCCTATGTTGGTGTGACTGAGACAACTTAGGATATTTATTCCTTTTAAAATTAAAGTGTAATATTTACTATTTTGACGAAAATGATTTACTTATATCTAATACGACGTGAAACAAAAATAAAATACAATGTAACAATAAAAAGTATATAATAATAATATATAATCATTTAATTCAGACAAAACAAGCTCATCCATAATAGTGTTAGTATTTAAAAGAAACAATAGAAAAAAAAAACTATACGACTATGTTAGTAAATAGGTACCTACTTAATTAAAAAATAAAATTACAATTACAAATTAAATACATGTACTATTTTTTTTTCTCGTTTAGGTTTTTTTGGAATTTGTTTTTTTATATATTTTTTTTTTGTATTACTTAATGTTATTTATTTAAAAAAAAAAATCTTGAAACAGTATACTTAATTACATGTATTATAAAATGTTGTTTATAGTAGGCTATTGCGAATCTGTTGTAAAATACACATAAATACACACACACACACACACACACACACACACACATTTTTTCTGTACAAATATGGCAATTTGTTGCTATGGAGGAGCGGGGCGTCCTAATACAAGTATTTTATACTTAACAGGAAGTCCCCACCTATTGATTATGTACACTAATTTATGGT
Source organism: Choristoneura fumiferana (assembly GCF_025370935.1). Lineage (NCBI taxonomy): Eukaryota > Metazoa > Arthropoda > Insecta > Lepidoptera > Tortricidae > Choristoneura > Choristoneura fumiferana. Next base: position 11,495,469 of record NC_133480.1, read on the forward strand.
GAAATAAATATTTTTTCATTTTCATTTTTCATTTTTTCAGGATTTTTCTTTAGTTTATTAGGTAATGTGTATAATATAACATTGTAAATTTTCTATTTAATAAATGAATTATAATAGTACAATGTACAATTTAAAAAATTAAAAGTGTCGATTTTGAACTTACCCGTGATTGAAATAGGATCTGATGCGGTTCCTTGTTGAAATACTAAACATAACGTTTCAAATAATCCTTCTACCAGTTTTTGTGGCCACGGCATGTTGTAGCGTGGGTTCTGTAATTACAGTACAGAACATTGCAATTGCAAAATTAATTTTCTAGCTACCACACTCTCAATATTAATCTTGAAAATATACTCACAATGACCTCCTCCCGGTAGTAGGACAGGAATAAAGTTAAGGTAGATACGAGAATCAGAACCAGTAGAAACATCCAAACGCCAATGCTGAATGGCAGCACATAGATGTTCGTAACCGAAGCAAGAGCCGGTTTCCTGAAGATAAACTTGGCTTCCACGGGCGCGGGAGGTAGCACGAAGTTCATGTATCGTGATCGTTCTATCGTTGGTATCATGACGCTACCTGTTGGAATTTAAAGGATTGTATTTGCAAATAGGTGGCACCGAAGGCGAAGCTGGAAATGTAATAAAGAGAAGCGACCGGCAGACGTTAATCTCCATGCTCAAAAGCTAGGACGCTACATAATATCTGAGATTCCATGATGTACAACAAGCATCTACTTGATCTACTTACTGTGACGCAGCGACTTCTCAAACTGGATGCATTCTGCGTCCTCCAGTCCAGCCAGCTTTTATGCTCCTAGTGCATCCAGTGTGACTAGTCCCTAAACCTGCAGGACAGTGGCGGACTAACGGCGAGGCGGAAGGGGCCTCCAAAAGTTCTCATGATAAAGTCCTGGACAAGGCTAAAATATGCTTAATACTTGGCCTTGGAGGGGGCTCATTCAGCTTTGCCGCCCCAGGCCGGGCCCTGAACGACTTTTTGCCGCCGCTGCTACAGGATGTTGGATTTGCAGGAACATTACCAGATAGATCAGCGCGGCCTTCCTGCATCTCCCGGACGACGCCGTCGTACCGTCCGTCCGGCTGCCGGTAGCCCCAGGACCCGGTCCGGTTCAGCACTCGTGTCCCGTTCACCCACTCCACCAAGTGTATCGTCATATAGTACATCAGCTTAGTCAGTGTATCTTTCTCGCGATGCCTACAGAGTAATGAGAGCAAAATGTTTAGTAGAGTCCGTAGAGTAGCATTAAAACTTGAAAATTAAGGAGAGGGTATTTTTATTGGAAATCCTATTAATATTATAAATGCGAAATATTGTGAGTATATGTGTGTGTGTGTTTGTTTTGTTACCTACTTCTTCACGCTGGAACGATTTGAATGAAATTTGTTATGTATCTAAGCTAGAATAAAACATAATCTACCTACTTTTTATCCCGATATTCTCACGGGATCCGAAATAAATCTCGAAATCTCATCCGCTGGGTATAGAGTCATGAAATTTGGCACAGTTGTTTATAACGCTACGCCAATAAAGGCCAAGATATAATTTTTGGGAGTTCCGCCATAGGTTGGTGTGTAGTAAACTTTACTGGCAATAGGTACAGTCACTTTAATTATATCTGCCACAGCGGAGCATACAAAAATATCTGACACGTCTTAGCGGCCCTAGAAATAGAGTCGCATCCGATATTTATGCATGCTTTGCTGTGTCAGATTATGTACTGGTGACTGTACATACTGAGAGAATCTGACTGATTTACGACGACCCAACCGTCGTAAGTGTTCGATAGAATTGAGACTTGCCCGACCCTCTAGCCGGGATGAAAACAAGCTTACATATAAAGCTATAATTTGTACAAGCGGCGAGTTAGGGTAGACGGTAGTAGAGTTATTACAGTGTAACATAATAGGCGCGTACGAATACAGATTTATTCACGTGCAATTTACTCTGACTTACAGATAATCTGGCATATGTTCCAGGGTCCGATTGTCCAATATAACAGTGGCAGCGACGACGTCAGCGCCACGCAGGTTGCGCCTGCGCATAGCCAAGGGCTCAGGCCTCGGCCTATTGAAACCTCCCTTTGACCAATAACCATGGTTCTCCCATATTAACGGAAGATGACGTTTTATCTTGTATACTGAGAAAAGAAGAGTATTTTTACCCGACTTGTTGAAGGAGGGTTATGTTCTTCAAGCGTATGGTTGTAAATATGTATGTTATATCTTTTTTCAAGGAGGAAAACCGCACATTAAACGGCTCTTTACTGTACAAATTGCATTTTATAGAGCTTATTCATAGTAGTTGTTACGTAAATCTAGCAAACGACGCTATATAGCTCAAACACAACACGTCTGTTACCTGAAAACAATTCAACGTAATTTTGCCGTTGTAATGCTATGTAAATTTCTCTATCCATTGCAATGTAAATGTCATGCAAGCGGCATTCTATGTCAGATTTATAGTCGTTATTTTGCACAGAATTTGAATCATCTCCGAAGTCATCTTCAAGCAACAATAGCCATCGCGCTTGGTTTCTGATCATTTTATTGTTAATCGCCTGAAATAGAGGCGAACTTTCAAGCAAGTAGGTTAGGTACAGGCGAACAAACTGAATCATGTACCAGGATAGAGCCTTTGTGCTACTAATATGGTTGACATCACATACTTTTGTCAAGGAAATATAGTGAAATTGATTAGGTATTAAAAGGTTCACCCTCGTACGAATCAATTCAATTTGTTCGACTCTACCTCAGTTTATACACCTTCCTGCGATACTATACGACGTTGCATGATGGTTTTGTGTTTGTTTAGTGCTGTTCTACTACATTATTAGGTTACCCAGTATTCTACCTTTAGTAAGTGTTAGATCAATCACTTACTAAAGGTAGAGGATAGAACTGCAACATAGAGCTCGCGAGCCGCGCGAGCGAAACACCAAACACAATTTTCTTCATGGCACCAAGACAGACACTTACAAATTATATAAGTACAAGAATACAAGGAAATGAGTCTAGGATGAAGAAGCAATCAATGTTTAATAAAATAATGGCTATCCAAGGGAAAATTGTTCATTGCCATTATCTTTAAAGTAGATTGTTATTCGTTTTGAACATTGTGCTTTTAATAAGTAGGTACCTAGTATTTATCTATAATATGTGGATGGTATACAATTAGTTCGTTATACAAATTTAATTTACACCCACGGTACTATTATCTAAATAATATTACAATATATTTTTTCCGTTTATGCGTTATGTTTTCTTGTTAATTTGTAATTTAATTTCAGTACTTAAAGTCCGCATTATGCCAATTGACAAGATTTCATATTTCTAAGACTATATTTTGATTCGTTCTCTGTATTCTGTTTGTTTTTAAAATTTCACTACAACTATTAATTAATTTATTACATTTTTTTTAAGATGTGCTTATTCTAAAAGGGCATAACTCCAAGACTACCACACAATAGATCTATTACTTTTGTCTAGTCTCTTAAAAAAAAGATCACGTAAATCTGACGTAAACATTTATGATGAAATGATGACAGCTCCTTTTTCTAGTGAAAAAGGCAAAGGAAACATATCTATTATGTGGTAGTATTGGCAAATTCAGACATATTTTTTCATTTTTTTGTATTTTTTTAAATATGGAGAAATCAATTATAATAAATATTTTCCCATGTTCAGGAGGCAAAACTCTTAAAAAATGAAATCTTGTCAATTATGCAATAAGTAGTGAAAGTTATACATGAAATGAAATATGCTTAAATAAACAAACATATGGACAAATAATAGATATAGAGATATCAAACCGTAAATATATATTTTTTACTTAGGTATTGTTAATATGGCATCATTCTATTAGATGATCGAATTTAGCTACTTACATTGTTCAAAAATTCCCAAGTGTAATTATTCTTGCAATCAAGCAAATGTACGACGTGCTCATTACCTGTATGTGCTGTGTCAGATGCTATTTGAAATTGTCTGTTAGACGCGAAAAATATTTTACTGTGAAGCACGTGTTCTTCTGAAAGATGAAAGAATACCGAGTTCAAATAGATGAGTAGGTAGCGCAGCGCAAGCAAGAACGTTTCATCCAGTTGGTACATAATTAGGCACACACATAAGTATTATGATTTATTTTTGTGGTAACGCTATTAATAGGTACTTAAAAAGATACAAATTTATAACTCCTCATTGCAGTTATTTAGTCTTAGTTTAGGTGAGTTATAAAAGTCCTGTTTCTTTATAGTTTTTGATCAACTTAGAATGCGACTCTATGTACCTGACTGTACCTAATACATGCTGTATATCATTCCTCTTTTCCCGAGGAGATAAATAAATTAAAAATAAAGAATTTTACTTTTAGTTAGTGACAAATGCGAGACGACGGTCGCAGGCCTCTCCAGTCGTTGAAGAAAATCTTTAACAAAATCACCGTCAAAATTGTACGCGTATCCGTTGTTAATAAAAGAAATGCACATTAATATAAGGAGAAACATTATGGATTCGTGAGTTGTGCTCAACTGTCTAAATGTGAATTTAAAAAATGAAGACGAAGCTTCAAGCAGTAGGTAAGTACGTTTGCATGTGGTTTGCATATTTTATACCTAACTCATGGAACTATATTTACCTCTTTGCAGTTTTCAATGATAATATTAAGCTGTTATTATCCTGTTTCGTGAAGATAATGTTAGGGTTTGAAACAATTGAAATGTTCCGTATTTGAATTTTAAATTGTCGTTCTGATTACATTCGCATGCATTATATTACATTGTGTCTTAAGGGCAGTAAATAAGGAATTACGAACGAGAGTCTATTAGAAGCCCGAAGTCGAAGACTGAGGGCTTTAATGAGTCGATGTTCGTAATTCTAGTACCGCCCGTGCGACATACAATGTTTTTCATCACATTTGCGAGTAACATTTTAAATTTGTTGAAGAAAAAATATAATTGTTCCAAATATTGGCGATACCTTAGGCTGTGCTCTTGGCAGCGTCGCCCTCAACCTCCCCCTCCCTCAGCATGCGCCGCAACGTGCGTGTGCATGTGGTCCATGTAGTCCTGCAGCAGCACCATCAGTACGGGCACCGACTCATTTACCGACCTTGGGCTTCATGACAAGACAATGTGTACGCGCAATGACTCATTTACCGACCACGGGTTTCATGACAAGCATATTAAGGTCGAGGGTTTTATTTGGGGGGTTGCAACTAAGGTAGCCTGCATGTTACGACACTGTTTACGAGCAAGTGTGATGAAAAGTATTTGGCATCAACCTTCGGTTTTTAGGGTTCCGTAACCAAAATGACAAAAACGGAACACTTATAGTTTCGCCATGTCTGTCTGTCTGTCTGTCCGTCAGCGGCTTTCAAATTCGGAAATTACAGCTTTCTATAACATTGATAGTCCTTGAGCAAAGCCGCGGACGGACGGACAGACAGACAGACATAGCAAAACTATAAGGGTTCCGTTTTTGGCATTATGGCTACGGAACCCTAAAAAGGATACCTGGCTGAACTAGTTTGGCTACTTGACGTTTAGCCCATAAGCACAGGATCTCATGATTGGATCTTAAGGAAATCGAGGGAACTCTTCAAATATTGTAGGGACACTTAGGTAATTTCTATATATTTAGTAGTAACTCGTGCATTTGTTTTTGAAAATCATCATTTTGGTGAAGTGGAACTGATGATGAAGACCACATTTGACCAAGGGAGCGACTACTTAGTAACAAGTACTTCACGAGTTGAATTTCAATTACTTTAACACAGTTACTAAGCAATTTAAGCTCACCGTAATGCATTATGGTGAAATGGAACGGATGATGAAGCATCGGGACCCCTCAATAATTAACGTCTCTGCATCGGAAAAATATTTTATTTGTAAAAGGTGACGAGCAGTTGGCATTAAACTATTGTATCTTAGATCTTTTACACTAAAAAGCGTGAAAAATAAATTTATAACAAAAAATTTAAACCGTGAAAATAATTCTCTACCAGTCTGAAGTTGGTGCCTCGGCACGAGCCAGCAGGAGTGATTGAAGCCCAATATACTCGTATTGTATGTACTTAGGTGAGGTAGACGACTATAGGTCCACTCCTACTGGCTCGTGCTGAGGCACCGACTTCAGACCGGAAATAGTTATTTGTGTCACAAGGGAGCAAAATGGTGTATTTACGGCGAGGGCGTCCATTTAATCCAGAATGTAGCGAAGGATTCTATAATAGAATCCTGAGCGTAGCGAGGGATTCTAAAGTAGAATCCTGAGGGTAATGAGGGATTCAAGTGTTAACGCCCAAGATGAAAATAATTTTGCTCCTGAGTGGCTCATACAACTTTTCACAAAGAGCATTAAGAAACTTAAAAAAAAAATATTATAAAGAACAACCGGCA
>NC_133480.1:11501986-11524365 GCF_025370935.1 Choristoneura fumiferana
AAGCGTCTACCTGTTGCCGTTATTATAATATCAATATAAGACAGACACACAGACTGACAGCGAAGTCTCAGTAATAGGGTACCGTTGGCACCTTTGGGTACGGGAACCTAAAAATCTAAAAACTCTGACTTATTTTTATACGCACTAATCTTATACCACTGTTGCACATAGGCCCCCCATAGACCTCCGTTGCTTAGGTTAGAAGCGACCAACAATGGACGTCCAACGTACGGCTGATAACTTAACTTACCGTAACTTTAATTTGCTGCCGAAGTCAGCCAACTCATTGTCAAGTGATGCGGATATGCCGGTGACGGCGTGCTTAGTGCCCGGGTACACGTTGAACGTCGGTTCAAACGGGATGTAGTGCCCTGCAATGCTGAAATGTACATTGTGTCTTAAGGGTGGTAAATAAGGAATTACGAACGGGAGTCTATTAGGGACTGAGGGCTTTAATGAGTCAATGTTCGTAATTCTAGTACCGCCCGTGCGACATACAATGATTTTTCATCACATTTCGAGTAAAATTTATATTTGTAAAAGAAAAATATACAGAATTCTTCCAAATATTGGCGATTACCTTAGGCTGCGCTCTTGGTAGCGCCGCCCTCCCCTCCACCTCCCGCAGCATGCGCCGCAGCGTCCGTGTGCATGTGGTCCTGCAGCAGCGCGCGCATGGCGCAGCAGTTTCATACAGGCATTGACTCATTTACCGACTTGGTTTCATGACAAGAAAATTTGTACGCGCAATGACTCATTTACCGACCACGGGTTTCATGACAAGCACATTAAGTCGAGGGTTTATTTGGGTTGCAACCAAGGTAGCCTGCATGTTACGACACTGTTTACGAGCAAGTGTGATAAAAAATACATAACAGGGGGTCTGACCAAGTTGACGAGATAAAAGAGCCGTTTCATCTTAGTTATTATAGAGTCTTATCAATCACACTGACGCGATTTGTGAGCGAGTTGAAGCGAAGCAACACTTTTGTCGTAAGCGCCCAACGACATGGCGGGGACTTATAACTGTGTTTTCTCAAAAATGTCCGTAAAATTGACATTATTCTTTACATATCAGAAGGTGAAGTGCATAGTTATGGTCAGCGAAAAATTAAAAAGTTAAAAGATTGCAGGCGCGCTAGCTCGACAATAATGCATTAGCGCGCCTGCAATCAGTCACATTTTTTTTAAGTTAAAAAGGCCATGGAAATGTTGGCACAAGTCGTATACAGCAAGTCTAATGGCGGTATCAGATATTTTGTTGGAACTCCCGGACCTTTTTCTATTGGGTCTGAAATAGCTTGTGGTGTTTTCGGTGAAAATACACTGCAGTTTATTTTAATGAAAAAGACGGGAAAGCATAAGAAAAATATTGGAATAAAATTAAATTTTATAATATATTTTGAGAAAAAGTTTGGAAATAATCACCATTTTTGAGAAAAGCTTATATTAGTCTCGGCTGGAATAGCAATTGCTGGCTTCGTATTAGTTAAACGGACTCGCAAGCTCGTCCGTTTAATACTCATACTCAGCCAGCATTTGCCTACTTCCAGGCCACGACAATAATCTACTATTAAAGCACCAACAACACCATTATTGTACACTCTCGTACAATAATAATTAGGCTGATTGGGATACCGTTGCGCGCTCACGACGGAAGCGTTGCGGGCTCTTTCCCTTTCAACTCTCCCACAAATCGCCAGTACGATAAGGCTCGTAGAAAATCGATTTTACAGCCAATCATCAATCTAAAAACCGGCCAAGAGCGTGTCGGACATACCCGAAATAGGGTTCCGTAGCCATTACGAAAAAATTAAGTAATATTTTTCTAAGGATTTCTTATTTTGTATATACGGAATATTCAAGTTTAGGTATATTTTATACCTTAGGTGCTATTTACTCTTAAACTACTAATATACCATTTACTTTTAACCGTTATAGTTTCCTTCTATGTTTGATATATTTACTACCATCCTGATTTTTTTCAAATTTTTCCGCGGACGGACAGACAGACTGACAAACAGACAACAAACTATAAGGGTTCCGTTTTTGCCATTTTGGCTACGGAACCCTAAAAACATCCATCCATAGTTGAACAAAAAGGAACGGTTGAGTCTATCGATAATTCGATATTCCGCGTCGAACGTTTCCATTTAGTTTGCATTCAGCAATTTGGAGATAATTTGACTAATAATGCTCGTTTGGACAAATGATTGAATATCCTGCATTCCGAAGCCGTAAGTCACTAAATGGCCTGCCATTAAGGTCAATCAATTGCTATAATTGACGGTTACTGCAATTAACTTCTAATTTTTAAACCCTGACGCAAAGGTAATTTTAAACCGCTATGTGTGTCGGTGTATGTGTCTGTCTGTGGCACCGTAGCTCTTAAACGGGTAGACCGATTTGAATGCGTTTTTTTTATTTCGAAGCAGGGTTTCTAGCGATGGTTCTTAGACATGATTTATGAAATCGTTTCAGCGGTTTTTGAGGTATTGAACATTGAAGTGACAAAGTCGGAGTATTCCAACTTTTTGTTGGTTAGGTTAGTTACCAACTACCTATTACGTTTGTTACTTTAAAATTGTCGCAAACTTGTTATAGGTTACAAGGTCAAGTTAAAGTCAAAATATCTTTGTTCAATTTAGGCCATAACAAGCACTTATGAATGTCAAAAAAAAGCTACCACCGGTTCGGAAAAACCTCTGTTAAGAAGAATCCGGCAAGAAACTCAACTAGGTATTTTTTTTTAAACAGATTTACAATATTATATATTATTAAATGATATGTATGTATACATCACAAGTATTTAACACAACTTTATTTTAACACAGTAGGTCCGCTATTTGAAGGGATCGCTAATGCGGATCGGAATTATTTCCAAATATCCCTGTCCATGATATAATCATTAACTTTTATAATACGCCTTAGATATTTAGTTGGACGGTTCTGGCGGAAAATCAGCGCTGGTGGCGTTTAACGCCACAGCATAATGCTGTCACGACCGTTTTCGCTTTTGCGGGGACACACAAAATTGTGTTTTTTCATGTGCGTTTTCATGGTTTTTTTTGGCTTATTTGGGTGAAATTGTGTAAATTATTGTATTTGTATGTCTTTTTCTTTCTAATACCTAGCAATGAATATTTTTTTATTTCCTTTTGGCACCGGGTTTGCCCACGCATTTTTCCCAGCAGAAGTCGTTGAACTTATGAATCTGAGCATGGAGCTGAGCTTTGTTATTTTTTTAGTTTAGTTATTAGATTAGGATGTTGCAAGAGATCAGAATCGGGAAGCAAAAGATAATTTAAATGGTACCAGAACAGCTAGCGGAGGCATTGTGAACTAACCTTAGCTTTTATTTTTGAGGATGGTATCATGGTACACACCGAAATATGGGAGGTATAGGGGTGGTACCATAAAACGTTATCTGAGGAGCTTTACTGTACAAAGTTCAGCAGCGGTAACCTTTTTGTACAATTCCCTCAATGTTCTATTTACGTTTTTATACTTCGCCATAAAATGGGTCTTTCTTTCTTTTTATTTTCTTTTGTCTATTAAACAAAAAATGATGAAGACACAGCCAGTTGAAATTTCGCATATAAAAGAAAAAGCATCGCGCGGCGTGACGTCCCGAACTTTTGGCGCCCCATCTTTGATTTTATGTTTGATTGACGAAAGAAAAAATACGTGATCTATATTTTTAGATAATATGACGGACTATGAAATACTAACTCCCTGTTTCACCACCCATTAATTAAATTATTTGACGGATAAATGTGATTCCGTCTCTGTTTTGTTTGTTTTTAATAGACGGAGATGACATCACATTATCCGTCAAATAAATTAATCAGTGGTGACGAAACAGCCCCTTAAATATTTTTTACCCAGCTTAGGAGATTTCCCAATTTGCAAATAAACGCTGACTTAATTTTGCTTGGTATGGCTTTTATTATTGTCATGTTCTTCGTTTCCTCTTATACCTTTAAGCCCTGGCAAGATGCTCTGCCCAACCGAACCATGTCGCTATATTCCGTAAACTTAATTGTGACAGTACAGCTCTGGCGATATTGTCAATGAACTCCCTCCTTTTCCATGAAGCCGTGGCCTACCGGTTTGACCTATGGCTTTCTCAGGCAGAGGATCATGCATGAGTTCAAACCCGGGCTCACGATACCTTTGAGTTAAATAACATTTGAAATTTACTATGAGCTTAACGGTGGAGGAAACATCGTAGAAACCTGCACACACCGGAGAAAGAATTAAATGGCGTGTGTGAAGTTCCAATTCGCGCTGGGCAGGCTGCGCCTGTGCTGGTACGTATACAGGCTGAGGTGATGATGATGATGATATCCATTTCCATCCAGAGAGCGCAGGGTGTCAAGAGGCTTTGCCTGTGATGCGTGCAAGGGCCTCTAGAGACATGTCCCATGGGTTCGTTTTTAAAAAGCGCTGGTCTAAGTAGCAAGTGGTCTAAAAGCAACTGGTCAAACAAAAAACATAGATTAGGTTAGGTTAGAGTTGCGACAAGGCTCGAAGTGTCTCAGCCACACGTAATAGGAGCTCCGCAAAGTGAATCTCCGTCGACTGTGGGTAATAGAATTACCGATGAACGGAGACTGACTACGGGGAACTTTATAGACCACTTGCTACTTAGACCCTACCCAGAGGTTTTCAACCGGTGTGCCGCGCAGATGTGAAGTGCATCATCTCATCATCCCAGCTATATGTCCCACTGTGGCATAGGCCTCCTCTCAGAGCAAGAGGGCTTGTATGTTCCCATTAGTGAAGCGGAATGGGCCGTGAAAGTGTATGTTTTATTAAATAATATATGAAATACCATTTTAACGAGAAATGTGTGATTCGCGTTGTCAGTTGTTATGGTAACTGAGCGGAAGGAATGGTGGCGGGTGAAATCCTCTACGCGCCAGTCGGACTCGCACTTGGCTGTTTTTTACTGGTGTGCCGTGAAACATTGATGAACGAAAAGTGTGCCGTTAAAACCAAAAGGTTGAAAAACGCCTGCCCTAACCTGTTTATGTTGACGATATGGCCGTCGACGCGGCGCCGGCGCATGGAAGCCACGGCGTGGCGCGTGCACATCACCACACCTTTTACGTTGATGTCGATGGTCTTTAGCAAATCCTCCTCCTTTGTCTGCTGGGGACCTACATCTAAAACCAAAATGGGTTGTTTCAGTGTACGTACGTACCCATTTGTTCCACCCAGAAAGCCAAAAGTTATCTAGGGGGAACATATCTTCCGCGGAGAAAAAAGTTATGAGTGAAATTGTAACGTCCTTCTACGTACGTACTAACCGAGTTTACGGTGAGGTAAGCATCGTGAGGAAACTGTGTGTATTGTGAAGTTCGCAAGCCGCACTGAGCGTCTTGACGCAATTATACTACCTCACCGGTAATGGTCCCTTGGTAGAAGACGCCGGCGTTGTTCACCAGGATGTCAACGCCGCCGAGCTGGGCGTCCACCCACGCGAACGCAGCCGCGACTTCATCGGGCTGCGACACGTCGCACGCACGCGCGACTATGCTGCCTGTGCCTTTGACTTGAGCCTGTAGTTTCTATTGAAACAAATGAAAGTTGATAAGCAAATGATCAAAATCATAACAACGATTATGTTTGGAAGTACGAATGGGCCGGCTCGACAGTTTTGCTGCTGTGTTTCATACGGTGAGTGGGAGATCCGGAGGCCCAACTCCCCTCCCCTCTTTTACTCCCCCCTCCTCTTTAGGTCGGCAACGCACCCGCAGTCCTAATAATGCTGCAGGTGTCCATAAGAGGTGGTGATCGCTTACCATCAGGTGACCCAAATGCTCGGTTGCCTGCTATTTGATAAAATAAAAGTTTTAGTAGCCTCTGATTATCCGTATAGTCGAACAATCTGAATCGTGTTCCAAACCAAAGAAATCATTGTGTTTTTGTAAGAAGAAACTTCGCTTTAAATAAAAATATCTTTGTAGGCAGTGGCGCTGCCTAGTCAGAATTCCCTCGTTGAATAACAGTGGCAATTCGCTGAAAGAGTAGCTGCCAGCCCTTTGGTCTCCAGTAGTGTCGACCAGGCCCTTTTCCATTTTTTTTATTAGTTTGTATGCACCGGATATATTCACCACTGCAGTCTTGCTAATGTGTGTGTGTGTGTGTGTGTATGTAGACGCACCTCGACCAGCTGTGGGCGCCTTGCCAGCCCCGCCACGCGCAGCCCCGCGGCGGCGAGGCGCACGCACGCCGCCGCGCCGATACCGGCGCTCGCGCCCGTCACCACTGCAGTCTTGCCGGCCCAACGCTCCATTTGCCCATTCACTTTCTAAACTTAAGTACTTAACAGAAAAAGACAATCGCCGTTAAGCACTTGTAAACTGCTGTCCGCGACTCCATCTATTATTTATTGAGACAGGCGTTACTTTGGCATACTTATCAATAAACTATTTAATAAACAATTGGTTTTCTTACCCGCGAATTTACGCAACTTACGCGAGCTCTATTGTGACCTAGACAAGCGTGCTCTAAAAATAATTAATGTGGAGGTGGAGGAACTGCATGAACACACATTTAATGGCTAGACGTATATCGTAAAGTCGCGTGTGAGCAAAGTAATTGTTTATAGTTTATTTTAGGTTTAAGCTAAACATTTTGGAACATTGTCTATGCGTACGCCAATTCACATGCTAATGGCCACTTTAAAAAAAACTAGATTTAGGGGGGGTTTCACCATCCATTGATTAGTGTTAACTGGCGGTTAGGTGTGATGCCGTCTCTATTTGTTTTGTTCGAATAGACGGAGACGGCATCACATTTAATCGTCGGTTAACACTAATCAATGGATGGTGAAACAATCCCTAAGTAATTAAACCTAATTTTATTTAGAGTTTTTCATACATTTTGCCACTACTAAACTGAGCTTAATTATTATAACTATAAGACAGTAAACCAAAGTATGAAACTAAATAAACAAACAATAACGTCTTAAATAGGTACTGTAAATAAATAAACACTTTACTTGAATACAGAGCTGTGCTGACGATGAATGTGCACAAAACAACCGGTCGGTTGCGCTTGCGCTGGTAACTGGCCTTCGAGAGCGGGCGCTGCAAACCTTGAGGCGTGATGGCATTGTGCCTACCAAACCAAAAAGGAATAAATGGGTCAAATTCTTTTCGTAATCATTTATGTCCCTCAAAACATGTGACAAAGTAGAGTTTCTTATATGGAATTATGACATTTTTAGGATTCCGTAGCCAAAATGGCAAAAACGGAACCCTTATAGTTTCGCCATATCTGTCCGTCCGTCCGCGGCTTTGCTCAGGGGCTATCAATGCTAGAAAGCTGTAATTTTGCACGAATATATAGGTATGTAAACTATGCCGACAAAATGGTACAATAAAAAAATTTTAAAAAATGTTTTTTAGAGTACCTCCCATAGACGTACCTAAAGTGGGGGTGATTTTTTTTTCTCGTCCAACCTTGTAGTGTGGGGTATCGCAGGGTATCGTTGGATAGGTCTACGGATACGATTTTTCGATTCAGAGATCTGTTTGCAAAATATTCAACATTAAAGTGCAAATTTTCGTTAAAATCGAGCGTCCCCCCCCCCCTCTAAAATCTAAACCGGTGGGTAGAAAAATTATAAAAAATTCAGGATGGTATATCAAACTTACAAGGTTAAGTTTTCTTGAGAATTATTATCAGTTTAAGAGTAAATAGCAACCTAAGGTATAAATAATAAATAATAATAATAAATATCACGGGACAATTCACACCAATTGACCTAGTCCCAAAGTAGGTAAACTTAGCAAAGCTTGTGTTATGGGTACTAAGCAAAGGATAAATATAATTATATGTATAGATAGATACATACTTAAATACATATTAAACACCCAAGACCCGAGAACAAACATTCGTATTTTTCATACAAATATCTGCCCCGACACGGGAATCGAACCCGGGACCTCAAGCTTCGTAGTCAGGTTCTCTAACCAATAGGCCATCTGGTCGTCAAAAATAAAATATACCTAAACTTGGAATATTCCATACAAATTACGAAATCCTTAGAAAAATATTACTTACTTTTTTTGTAATGGCTACGGAACACTATTTAGGGCGTGTCCGACACGCTTTTGGTCGGTTTTTTTTCTCTAGTTAAATGTTAGTTACACCGAAAAGACAAACAAGCTCCAAGTACTCGTAGTACAGTCGAGTTCATAAACTTGTGAGCAAAAATTTGATCAAAAATATCTGAACACTTCTACGCCGTTAACAATAGAGTCGTGTTCAGATATTTTTAATTAAAATTTTGCTCACAAGTTTATGAACTCGACTGTGCCTAAGAAGACATTAATAATTTCGTGACAGAGTGGTCGGAAACAATGCAACGAAAATAATTGAGACCCATTATATTTATTTTCCTATTTTCCCAGCTCAATCTTTAATGAAGTTAACTGCACATAACAAAAAATTTAACCGACTACAAAAAACCATGAAAATATTTTTTTCACACCTCTCCTTCAGAAAAGTAACTTTTCCACCCTGACGAGAGGGAGCAAAGTGCAACTTTTCTGTTCAAGGGTTTTTCTAAGTGTTTTATTGCAAATGCACACCATTTTCTATGCCGGTTGTTCTTTATAATATTTTTTTTTTAAGTTTCTTAATGCTCTTTGTGAAAAGTTGTATGAGCCACTCAGGAGCAAAATTATTTTCATCTTGGGCGTTAACACTTGAATCCCTCATTACCCTCAGGATTCTACTTTAGAATCCCTCGCTACGCTCAGGATTCTATTATAGAATCCTTCGCTACATTCTGGATTAAATGGACGCCCTCGCCGTAAATACACCATTTTGCTCCCTTGTGACACAAATAACTATTTCCGGTCTGAAGTCGGTGCCTCAGCACGAGCCAGTAGGAGTGGACCTATAGTCGTTTACCTCACCTAAGTACATACTATACGAGTATATTGGGCTTCAATCAGTCCTGCTGGCTCGTGCCTAGGCACCAACTTCAGACTGGTAGAGAATTATTTTCACGGCTTAAATTTTTTGTTATAAATTTATTTTTCACGCTTTTTAGTGTAAAAGATCTAAGATACAATAGTTTTAATGCCAACTGCTCGTCACCTTTTACAAATAAAATATTTTTCACCTCAGCACCTCAAACAAGCAGGTTTTGCTATGAGAAATCAGTGAGCAAAATCGCATTTTGCTCACTCCGTGAGACAAAGTAACTTTTTAATTATTTTTTTTAAATGCTGAGTACAGTGTTGATCAGTGATTTCCAAATATTTGATACTTTACTTTGATCTGTCATTTCACTTCATCACGAAAAAAGCGAGAGATAGGATCAAATGTGTTGATTACAATCTCAAATTAAATTTACAGTAAGTATTAAAAATATATCGATAAGTACCTAATAAATTACATGACAACGAAATATTTCCAAAATGTAAATTTTCCCGATCTTTGAATAAAGTATGCAACCTCGTTGCACGAAAGCCGCTTCTTTTGTTTTTTTTGTATAAATAATTTTCGTATACTGCCTCTACAGTTGAAATAAATATTTGTTAGATTGAATGAATTTGTAACAAATCTGTAATATAAATCTTATTAAAATCATATTTAAAGGTTTAATAACATTTATAATAAATTATGTGTTTATTGTTCAACCTTTGTAATGACCCCAAGATGAGGCTTTTTGCAGTATTGAAAAATAAGTATGACATATTTTACAAGAAGTTCTCAGTTAAAATTACAATGCATGTTATGAGTATGAGATTTGTATTGTACCAACTGGACACTTTTTTTCTGGTTTTAAATGTGATTATTATATTTGTTTCTTAATAATCGTATTGCATATATTTAAAAAATTGTGTTTGTTTTGTAAACAGGTACCTACCTATATGTGGTTTTATTCTTATGTTACATTTAAATTATGTTCTCGCTGTTGAGGTGAAAAATTGTATGTGTCACACGAGACCAAAGTTTTTTTGCATTTCGTGTGTTTGAATCCCTTGCTGCTCTTAGGATTCTAACCTAGAATCACTCGCTGACGCTCGTGATTCAATTATACAATCCTTCGCTTACTCGGGATTCAAAATCAACACTCGCAACAAAACAACTTTGCTCTCTTGTTGCACAAATAACTATTTCCGATGCAGAGACGTTAATTATTGAGGGGTCCTGATGCTTCATCATCCGTTCCATTTCACCATAATGCATTACGGTGAGCTTAATTGCTTAGTAACTGTGTTAAAGTAATTGAAATTCAACTCGTGAAGTACTTGTTACTAAGTAGTCGCTCCCTTGGTCAAATGTGGTCTTCATCATCAGTTCCACTTCACCAAAATGATGATTTTCAAAAGCAAATGCACGAGTTACTACTAAATATATAGAAATTACCTAAGTGTCCCTACAATATTTGAAGAGTTCCCTCGATTTCCTTAAGATCCAATCATGAGATCCTGTGCTTATGGGCTAAACGTCAAGTAGCCAAACTAGTTCAGCCAGGTATCTTTTTAGGGTTCCGTAGCCATAATGCCAAAAACGGAACCCTTATAGTTTTGCTATGTCTGTCTGTCTGTCCGTCCGTCCGCGGCTTTGCTCAAGGACTATCAATGCTAGAAAGCTGTGATTTCCGAATTTGAAAGCCGCTGACGGACAGACAGACAGACAGACATGGCGAAACTATAAGTGTTCCGTTTTTGTATCATTTGGTTACGGAACCCTAAAAACCGAAGGTTGATGCCAAATACTTTTCATTACACTTGCTCGTAAACAGTGTCGTAACATGCAGGCTACCTTAGTTGCAACCCCCCATAAAAACCCTCGACCTTAATTGCTTGTCATGAAACCCTGGTCGGTAATGAGTCATTGCGCGTACACATTGTCTTGTCCATGAAGCCCAAGGTCGGTAAATGAGTCGGTGCCCGTACTGATGGTGCTGCTGCAGGACTACATGGACCACATGCACACGCACGTTGCGGCGCATGCTGAGGGAGGGGGAGGTTGAGGGCGACGCTGCCAAGAGCACAGCCTAAGGTATCGCCAATATTTGGAACAATTATATTTTTTCTTTACAATAATTAAAATTATACTCGCAAATGCGATGAAAAACATTGTATGTTGCACGGGCGGTACTAGAATACGAACATCGACTCATTAAAGCCCTCAGTCTTCGACTTCGGGCTTCTAATAGACTCTCGTTCGTAATTCCTTATTTACTGCCCTTAAGACACAATGTAATATAATGCATGCGAATGTAATCAGAACGACAATTTAAAATTCAAATACGGAACATTTCAATTGTTTCAAACCCTAACATTATCTTCACGAAACAGGATAATAACAGCTTAATATTATCATTGAAAACTGCAAAGAGGTAAATATAGTTCCATGAGTTAGGTATAAAATATGCAAACCACATGCAAACGTACTTACCAACTGCTTGAAGCTTCGTCTTCATTTTTTAAATTCACATTTAGACAGTTGAACACAACTCACGAATCCATAATGTTTCTCCTTATATTAATGTGCATTTCTTTTATTAACAACGGATACGCGTACAATTTTGACGGTGATTTTGTTAAAGATTTTCTTCAACGACTGGAGAGGCCTGCGACCGTCGTCTCGCATTTGTCACTAAGTAAAAGTAAAATTCTTTATTTTTAATTTATTTATCTCCTCGGGAAAAGAGGAATGATATACAGCATGTATTAGGTACAGTCCTACACTGCCTGATTTATGTACATAGAGTCGCATTCTAAGTTGATCAAAAACTATAAAGAAACAGGACTTTTATAACTCAAACTAAGACTAAATAACTGCAATGAGGAGTTATAAATTTGTATCTTTTAAAGTACCTATTAATAGCGTTACCACAAAAATAAACCATAATACTTATGTGTGTGCCTAATTATGTACCAACTGGATGAAACGTTCTTGCTTGCGCTGCGCTACCTACTCATCTATTTGAACTCGGTATTCTTTCATCTTTCAGAAGAACACGTGCTTCACAGTAAAATATTTTTCGCGTCTAACAGACAATTTCAAATAGCATCTGACACAGCACATACAGGTAATGAGCACGTCGTACATTTGCTTGATTGCAAGAATAATTACACTTGGGAATTTTTGAACAATGTAAGTAGCTAAATTCGATCATCTAATAGAATGATGCCATATTAACAATACCTAAGTAAAAAATATATATTTACGGTTTGATATCTCTATATCTATTATTTGTCCATATGTTTGTTTGTCCATATGGTTGCCTTGGGGGAGGCCTATGTCCAGCAGTGGACGTCTTTCGGCTGACATGATGATGATGATGATGATGTTTGTTTATTTAAGCATTAATAAGCATATTTCATTTCATGTATAACTTTCACTACTTATTGCATAATTGACAAGATTTCATTTTTTAAGAGTTTTGCCTCCTGAACATGGGAAAATATTTATTATAATTGATTTCTCCATATTTAAAAAAATACAAAAAAATTAAAAAATATGTCTGAATTTGCCAATACTGCCACATAATAGATATGTTTCCTTTGCCTTTTTCACTAGAAAAAGGAGCTGTCATCATTTCATCATAAATGTTTACGTCAGATTTACGTGATCTTTTTTTTTAGGACTAGACAAAAGTAATAGATCTATTGTGTGGTAGTCTTGGAGTTGCCCTTTTAGAATAAGCACATCTTAAAAAAAATCATAAATTAATATAGTTTTTTTTTTTTTTTTTTTTTTTTTTTTTTTTTTGTTGGCTCGCGCGGTTTGCGCATCCGCCACAGACGCGTAAAGGTAAGGAACGAAATCAACGGAAAATACGGAATTTTGGAATACGGAAGTCTACAGGAGAAGATTATATGGGATTAAGCGAAAGGAACAAAGATAATATATATATAATAATTAAATTTAGAGGTTGAGGAATACATATTAAATTTAATATCATTATTATTTATAAATATGTTCAATAAGTTATATATAGTAAGTCATTTAGAGGCTAAAAGGACAGAGATGGATGTAGGTAATGGACTTTGTAGGATATAAGTTCTTCAAAAGGAAGGAGTTTCATGGAGAGGACACGAGAGAAATATGTGATTTGTGTCTGCAATGCCCAGCCACACTCACAAACACCAGACTCCACCAGTTTAAATTTAGCAAGATTGTCGGGAGTACAAACATGACCCAGTCTCATACGAATAAGGCAGCAGGTGGCTCTCTTACCCAACTTAGTTTTGCCAAACCAAGGTTTAGACGGAATACTAGGTTGAATAGAATAATATGTTGCCTGATCTGGCAACTTCAAATCCACTTCTCTCTCCAGTTCTCTCTAAGAATGAACCAAGCTAGAGCAGCCAGTCATGACTGTAATTCTATATGGAAATAGATTCCCATCTTTAACAAGCTTCATTGGCTAGCCGGTCAGCAATACATTGCCGGAGATGTCACAGTGACTTGAACCAACCAAAAGACACTGAGTATCCAAATCAGAACACTGCAAACGGAGAGTCTTAATTTTAATATGACAGGGATATTATTTGCAATTAAATGGAATTTACAAGAGCTTGAAGCACTTTTTGCACCGTTATAATTAAAGTTTTTGAGTTGGCAAGTAAGATATTTCTACGGCTTTAAGTAATCCAAAGCATTCTCCCGTTAAATACTGAGTTTTTCAGGAGGAGTTTATTTTCTGGAATAATTTTGTATTGGGAATCTGGTACCACCCAACCCCACATGGTTAAAGACAATCATGTGGCGCTTTGTGTCATTGTGTTGGTTATTGTAATCAATATCTGCTTCGCTTATTAACCGCACCACATAAAGATAATTGCCAGAGTTCAGGTTAAAACCCAATAAAGAGCATGACAACTAATTCATCTGAATATCAATAGTAATATCGATGGAAATTGCAATAGTAATAACATGATCTCATACCTTAAACTATCTCCTGTGATGTCCGCACTCTTCAGCTATGTACAATTCACTCAGGCGCTAACCTGGTGCTCATATAGGTGATATTTATTCCCCAAATGTCCACCACCTGTAGTAAAAATAGTCACTATGACTTCAACCGCAGTTGAAGCCACATACACATACCATTGATAATAATTGAAGTGTTAATGCTAAGCTTTCAAACCAAGTTGGATAAGCCAACAACCAGTTATATATATATATCCATACCGACTTTAAATAGGAAGACATATTGCCATGTCTCCTGGTGATGATAAGAAGACATATTGCCATGCTTCTTCCATTGGAATGATGATAGGAAAACATATTGCCATGCCTCCTCCATAGGGATGAATAACCAGACATATTGCCATGCCTTCTCGCAATGATGATAGGAAAGACATATTGCCATGCCTCCTGCATAAGAATGAATAGCCAGACATATTGCCATGCCTTATCACAATGATGATAGGAAAGACATATTACCATGTCTCCTCCTCTGGGCCGCCATAGCCCAAGCAGATTTGTAAGACCATAAGAACATAGGAAAACTTAGCTTTAACATTGTTGTACCTCATCATATATTAAGGGAATTTGCTAATGCGTTATTAGAGTAAATCACTTGGCTAATCAGCCACCAAGGTACTTAGCTACTTAGTACTTCGAACTTAGAACTTAGGACTTAGCTTTCAGATCAGCTCAGGAGTCAGGACATCACATCACAACTTATTAGCACTTTATATTTGGTATGAAACATTTGAAAGTAAACTATGCAAAGAATATAAAACAAATGACAGCTTACCATAGTCAACTATAGAAATAGCGGCAATTTGAATCTTCGGATAATGTTGCTATATACAAAATATTTATGGTTCGCGATCCTTCGCGACACACCCGCCGCCGGCAAGCTAAAGTGTTAATGTAGTCATCAGGTGGCTCGTCCATTCTCTGATCTTTTCCAGAGCTCGAACTGCAGCAACTCGTTTTTGGTTTCTTTCTATAGACTGTTCCATGTTATCATTATCATCTGTCACATCCATGTTTTCATTTGTCTTATCCGTGCTCTCAATGGTCTCTTTCATAGTTTGCGTCATATCCGTGTTCGCATCTATTACATCCATAACATCAGCCTCTGGCTGTAAGTCTGTAACTTCTTCTCCAATCATCTCTACTGGTGCATCCATATTTTCATCTATGTTTGAATTACATAGTCTTGAGCTTGTTTCAGGTTTTATATTGTTGCAAGACAGATTCCCAGGTCTTTCAGTTTCGTCAATTTCCAAGGGATACAGATGTCCGATGGATCTATTGAATATAGTATTACCAATCTTCACTTTTGCAACTCTACATTGTCCGTCTGCACCCTTAACTAGTTCAACAATCTGTCCCACTTTCCAGTTTAGTCTGTTTTTAGATTCACCTTTTAATTGTACAATATCGCCTAAACTAGGTCGATCATGAGCCTTGACTCTAGGTTGTTTAGGTGAGTGTCTGTAGCGTTCTCTTAGGCTTAGTAAGTACTGGTTCATAAACATGTCTTTGTACTCGTTCATTATTATTTCTCCACGTTTCCATCCTTCAATAAGTTGTTGTTTAGTAGCTGTAGCTGAAGGTAAGACTTGACTTGTTGACATGTGAATAGCTAAGCATTTTCCAGGTGATAAAAAGTCTGCAGGTTTCACAGTACATATGCCAAGTCCGAACCAACGTAAGTAAGTGGTCTGATGTTGACGACTGCTTCAACTTCTTTGGCAATAGTAGTTGTTTGTATATCAGTCTTCGGCAGACCCTCCCCCGTCGAAAAAGAATAGGTATGTTCAGTGTGAATTCCAGACGGCCACGAGTCTGGGCTTTCAGAAAGAAACTATGGACCATTAAGCCATTTCCTCCTATCCTCTCTCGAAGTGGTAGACTTTGTTCCGATTTCTTCCACTCTCCTCGCTATAAAGGATGGTAGCAATTTGTCGGACTTACGCCAGGCTATTGCGATTTGACAATCAGTCCACAAAGTTTGACTTTTGATATTGTGTTGAAGAAATCTGACAATGCAGTTTATAAGTCTGCATCTGATTAAAACGCCCAACAGTTGAAGATGAGGACTTTGCAGATGGTGTTTTATGGTTGCATTCAATAAGAATGGGCTTGAAATTATGCCGAAAGTTACCCATGTGAATCTTTGATATAAAAGGTTATTTTCAGTAGCCGGTTTATTTGTCTAAGTCATAAAATCTGGTTACATCTCTATCGTTTTTGTAGGTTCTTGACCATTATGTAAATTCTTTGGACAAAGTGCTCTGTTATGGTGTCCATATGTACCACAGTGAGGGCAAGTATTTTTCCTTTTGCATAAATTAGCTCTGTGTCCAAATTCAAAACAATTGTAGCATCGGTTTTGAAGCCTCGATTTCCTTTCAGACATAGTCTTGAATTTTGTACATTTATCATTATAATGAGCCTCATGACAGAATACACAAGTAAACTTCTGTCTCTTGTTATAAGTTTCATCAGTTGACTCCATCTTAGGCTCATGCTGTCTCTTTCTTACAATAGAACAGTTATTGAATGTAGACGTGCTAGGCCTGAAATTCTTGTAACCCTTATTTCCATTCCGGTTAAATCTGGAGTTATTGAAGAATTTCTTAGAGCTATTGTCCTTTACATGTAACGTTTCAGTTGTGTAATGAATTTCCTTGCTTGTGGATTCAGACGCTCCTTTTGCATCCTCTCTTGCTGAAATAATTATATCAAGGTGCTTCCTCATTTCTTCAATAGTGTCTGCACTCATCTTCATTTTCATTTCATAAATGATGTCTTGAGGAAACTTCTCCATGATTAAAAATCGCAGATGATTATGATCTGTGTTTTCTCCCAGCGAGCGCAGTACTCTGAGATGTCTCTCAATCGCGTCCAAAGTTTTCCTGCAATCTTCTGATTTTTCAGCCCTCTCCAATTTATAGAGCGTGGAGTAATGTGCATCAATTATTTTAACTCCTTTCCCATATCTTTCCTTTAAAGTGGTTACAGCGATCTTGTAATTATCATTTGTAGTCTCTAAACCGTCGATCACCGTCCTTGCTTCACCCTTAAGAGAAGCCTTCAGGTATAAAAGTTTGTCAACATCACGAAGGTTTCGTTGATCTATGTTGGAGCTGAACTGATCCCAAAATTGGAACCATTCCAAAACGTCTCCCTTAAATGAGGGTAAATGTAATTCCGGTAGTTTGCCTCTGAAGCTGTTCAAGTTTGAAGTTGATGGTTGAGGATCCTTCTTGGCTTGTACTTTAGTATTAAGTTCGGCTAATGCTTCTTCTCCTTCTAACTGTATGGAAGTGAGAATAGATACTTCATCGGCATTTGGACAGACAGACTGGTTAAAATATTGGTATAATTCGGTGTTGAATCTATTTAATATGGATGTCAATTTCGAGACTGTAATTCTAGCTTGTTCAAGCTGATTGTTATTCCATGAACTGGATGAGTACAAACTGAGAGCTTTATCAGACAAATCTTTAATATTGCTTGCAAATGTGGACAGTCTATTTAAATATATTTCCTCCATAATTCCGAGGAATTGTATTAATCTGTAAGTCAGTCGAACAAAAATATCACAAGATGCTCATGATTAATTTAATACAAGTACACCCTGTATAATTCTTACTCAGTTTTTGTATCAATATTTTTTGATCATAACTACAGTATAATTCCAAAATGTTGTATTTTAAAAGTGAATGTCAAAACCAAAGCATAGTTGATATATAATGATATAATTTAGGTCTACTTATCCACCCTAGCCCTACTGATATGTTGAATTAGGCATTTATATATGTATGCACATTTCTGAACACAAACATGATATAAAGAATTGACAGATAAATTCTCAAATGCCAGTCTATAATTATTCAATTACTCAGTCAATAGAAATTACTCAACTTGGCTGGAAGCACTGCTGTGCCCCCGGATGAAGCAATAAAATAATTAAGTATTATTTTCCAAACATACAATGACTTTAAATTTTCATGTTCTCAACTTTAAGTAGATTAAGACACATTATTCACCATGCATCATTAATTGCACAAATGTGTAATTATAATTATGTAAAACTATAAATCAAAGTAAAATATTTGTTTATTCTCATTATTCTAGTGTTAGCTTCATTTATTTCAGTTTAACACAAAACACAACACCATTGTAACTAGTAGGTACAGTCAACGTTTGATCACTTATTTATGACATTGACTGTACAACGTAGGTACATAATTATATAAAAATTATAGACTGATATCTGTATATTGTTGAATATCATTCCTGTTCACCTCAAATTTGGAACATATTCACGGTTTCTCTTACTACAATTTTAATAAGTTTCCACATACCTTAGTATAGCGTACTAAGACCTGCCGTAACACTGCTACATGAGCCAATACGCCTTGCTCCCTTAGTTCTAAGACTGCTACCGCTCTTAGTCGTCTTAACTGTTGCTGTTGTCTCCTAAGATATCAATACACATTGTTTTAAAATAGGTTACAACAAATTACTTTTTAGAAGTCTTATGCGAGCTGCCTTCACACGTAAATAAAAGTATGCTAATCTTCAAGTCGATCCGACTACTAGAAGTAGATTGAATTTATTTGCATTTGCAAGAATGACCCATCATACAAACATACCTAAATCGTAAGTTAAATAAAGGCTTGTAAAAAGTATGAACTTGTAAGTGTACTTTGTTTCTAGCCGCCCTGTCCATGTCCCGAGTCCCGGCGAAGCCGGTAACGAAAACAAAAACATCTTGGTTGGTATAGGTACCTACTCGGTGTAATTTCACTCGAATACATTTTATTTCGACTGCCGTATTACGTAGGATCAAAATCTTGCCAATACTTGTTAGTTATTAACTTGTCTCACTACCATTTTATTTAATAAGTAGCAGCAAAGAATTACTTGGCAAAGAAGTATCAAGTACATGAACTTTTATTTAATCTTTCTGGCTATCTAACCGTAAGAATCACATAATCCACATAATATAATGCTCACCTGTTGTTTATGCACACTTTCCAAATAGTTTCCACCATCAACACAATTTATTTTCACCAAAACAAAACTTTCATACACGATACGTACTAAGTACTTGAAGAAAATTTCGGCCATCTTAGAATTTAGAAGCGTCCCGCGCGCACTCACTTGTTTTGAAGTACGAGTCAACAACATTATTTTATTTAGTGAAACAATCCTCCCGTTTCTCAAAGCTAGCGTAATAATTCTTATGAAATAATAATTTCACTTATTAGCTAATTTAAGGTCTTATTAGTTTCGTTTAGATCGAAAAATAAAATTTTCTTCTTAAAAAATTAGGCGGATGTTGATCGCCGCACATCCGGTTTCGTAATGAACACCAACTGAACAATTCCGAATTTCTTCAACTAAAATTATGCATTTTATAACTAAATCAGATCCTTCTATGCCTGATATCATTATACATATAACATAAATGTTTCAAATCACGAGATTTCCACTCTTATTTTTCAAATTTAATGAATTATAAAAAATAGCAACTTTTAGTTCCACCAGCTGATCATAGATGTCGTTATGAGTCACGAAATTACATATTGCATTTGTAAAAGTCAATTTCAGATGCTCTTTACTGAGTTTTTAGTTGTAATTATCACAGCAGAACTGTACTAACTTTGCAGCAGCTTCACCAATTTCCAATACTAGCCAGCAGTTCAATAATTCTTCAATCTCATTAGTCAGTTCCATCATTATCTATCTTTACCATTTATATCATATCCCAGCTCTCTTTTCCACCAAATTTATGTGGCGCTTTGTATCATTGTGTTGGTTATTGTAATCAATATCTGCTTCGCTTATTAACCGCACCACATAAAGATAATTGCCAGAGTTCAGGTTAAAACCCAATAAAGAGCATGACAACTAATTCATCTGAATATCAATAGTAATATCGATGGAAATTGCAATAGTAATAACATGATCTCATACCTTAAACTATCTCCTGTGATGTCCGCACTCTTCAGCTATGTACAATTCACTCAGGCGCTAACCTGGTGCTCATATAGGTGATATTTATTCCCCAAATGTCCACCACCTGTAGTAAAAATAGTCACTATGACTTCAACCGCAGTTGAAGCCACATACACATACCATTGATAATAATTGAAGTGTTAATGCTAAGCTTTCAAACCAAGTTGGATAAGCCAACAACCAGTTATATATATATCCATACCGACTTTAAATAGGAAGACATATTGCCATGTCTCCTGGTGATGATAAGAAGACATATTGCCATGCTTCTTCCATTGGAATGATGATAGGAAAACATATTGCCATGCCTCCTCCATAGGGATGAATAACCAGACATATTGCCATGCCTTCTCACAATGATGATAGGAAAGACATATTGCCATGCCCCCTGCATAAGAATGAATAGCCAGACATATTGCCATGCCTTATCACAATGATGATAGGAATGACATATTACCATGTCTCCTCCACTGGGCCGCCATAGCCCAAGCAGATTTGTAAGACCATAAGAACATAGGAAAACTTAGCTTTAACATCGTTGTACCTCATCATATATTAAGGGAATTTGCTAATGCGTTATTAGAGTAAACCACTTGGATAATCAGCCACCAAGGTACTTAGCTACTTAGTACTTCGAACTTAGAACTTAGGACTTAGCTTTCAGATCAGCTCAGGAGTCAGGACATCACATCACAACTTATTAGCACTTTATATTTGGTATGAAACATTTGAAGGTAAACTATGCAAAGAATGTAAAACAAATGACAGCTTACCATAGTCAACTATAGAAATAGCGGCAATTTGAATCTTCGGATAATGTTGCTATATACAAAATATTTATGGTTCGCGATCCTTCGCGACACCATTTGCGATGTATTTAGGAAACACATTGTTTAATAAACAGTTTTTAATATTTCACAATTAGAGAACTAAGGCAAGAAATCCTTTATATTAATTTTAATACTTATTCGTAAACGCTATCGCTCGTCGCATGCGCCCGATTGTCCATGCACGAAGCTGTAACGAGCGAGTCCTCCAAACACGGCAGGAAAAATGTCTTCGTATTGTTTTATAATAAAGGTGCTTGCATTACTAGAAATTATTGTCGAATCACGGCGCCTTTTTTGCATTATAACATAAACAATGGCAAAATATTTTAAGTATTCCTATCACTTCTTCTCATCAACAACCATAGACAATAGATTTTTTATTAGCGTATAAAACTACCTACCTATGCAGTTTATATTCCTATGTAAGTATAGTAAAACTATGCAATATATTGCGGTTATAAAAAAATAGAACTATATAAATAATAAAACGTTCCAAACAATGCTTCTGTTTAATTTCCTCACAATCGAAGTGAAAAACAGAGCCTCGACTGACTTAACCATAAAACTTCACCTACGGCTCGGTATGATATCAACGTCTCGGCTAAAATGGCCCGTTTTATGCACTCATTACAAGCTTTTTTATTATTAATTTCACTTCACCACAACTAAAATACAATGAGAAAAACTCCACAAGGTGGACTAGGTGAATATAGTCTAATAGACGCAGGCGACGGGACAGGTCAATATTCTTTGGGGGAAGCCTTTGTCCAAAGTCTTTCGTCGGACGATGATGATGATGATGATGATGATGATGATGATGATGATGATGATGATGACTCATTGGGACAGGCTATAAACCATTCCACGTCTACCTGCTTTGAAGTCAAAGCCGCTCGCAGCATTACCTACCTGTGTCCCACTTGCGTAATAATTCATATTCGTGACAGCAAAAATGTCCTTTCATTGCAGTTGAACGTAACAAAAACATTCCTAAGAGCCCTTTAAAGAACAATTGCTGATTCTCTCATCGCCCGCCTTCAAAGTCGACGAGAAAGGAAGGCTTTACTAGTTTTGATGACTGTTCTTACTTATGTAGTTGTGTAACCTCCTGGATTTCAAGTTTTTTTGTAAATTTCTGCTTTAGAGGCCGCAAGGACGACGATGACTGTGTCAAAAGCCTGGCAAGGCGCAGGCAAGCTATTCAATAACACATTTTGTCAACTTTCAGTATTTTAAAAGATACGTTCGTTTATCCTTTGCCTATTGCATACTCAGACTCAATCGTACAGTCGAATAAACGTATCATGTCATGTACCAGGGTTGGTTGGTTTTTTAGAAAAATATGGCTCTGTCCATTGGAGGACAATTTTGCCAGTGTCTAGTAGGTTTTGCCGCTGTACGGTAAAAAAAATCTATAAAACGAAAATGAATGAACGATGACAGCGCGAATCATGTACCACGGTGGAACCTTTGTGTTACTAATGTCATGTTGACATCCATATTTTTGTCAAGGGAATCAAAGTGAAATTGATTGTTAAAAGGTTCCACCCTATTATGTACATG
>NC_133480.1:11524465-11601516 GCF_025370935.1 Choristoneura fumiferana
TTTAAATATCTTAATTGCATCGATTATTTCAACTTATTTTATTCTGCGGAAAGTTTGCAATTTTTCTTAAAGTAAGTAGTCTAATGTCAATCAGGATAGTGTTCTTTCTATTGATAAAATAATTATTGAAATCAGCTCAATAGTTTCAGAGTTTCCCCCAACAAACAAAAAAAAAAAACAAAGTGAGATATTTTCCTATTCTTTCTATTTCTCTAATCTTTTGCCCTAGTGCACCTCTGCATTACTTTCGGTCCATCTATGCCAAATTTCACACCGTAGCATGCTGAACGGTTGTGTTGCACTGAAGATGAGCTCTGGTTGAGTTCGAAACGCGTCAGTGTAAAGTGGTGTGGTGATAGATGGATTTGTATGATTTGTGTGTTCTTACAGTGTGGAGGTGGAGGAACTGCATGAACACTCATTGCATGGGCACAAAGTGGCTATCATAAAGGTTGCGGGTGGGCACAGTAATTGTGTCAGCTCGTTGAACGTACATGTAAAATTTCGTATCTATGCTATCAGACCTTTGAGGAGTTCCGTCATCAGCAGCCAACCCTGCTGCAAGCATCAGGCGGCGTATATCATATAAACGCATTGTCATTGAAATTCAACAATCATGTAAAGTCTTTTGCGTGTGCCATCAACTTTTGAGGAGTTCCCTTCTACGGAGACGATCCTCACCAGAATGAGTAGGATGTCACTGCTAAATAATTCTTACCAGATTTACATCAGTTTGCCAAATCTCCAGTCCCCAGTTTTATTGGTTTAGCTTATGCGTTTTCTGATTCAGTTGGTAAGTATATAAAATCCTCTTTATTCGTTTTATCCCGTGGATATTCGGAAAATCTTTGAAACAGTTTTTACCTACCTGCATGCCAAATTTGAAGTTTCTATATATTTATAGTAATAATAATAATAATATATAATAATTTATTTCCAAAAATCATACACATCAGCATCATACAAAGTAATATCTGGCAGACCCCAAACTAGGCAGACAAACTAGGTAGTTACGCAAATAGGGCCATTTTTAAAGTGAAAATATAAATCCCATTTTATTCCCTATCCCGTGGGAATTTTGATAAATCCTGAAAATTGTTTGTAGCTGTTAGTATTACCTACTTGTTTACCAAATTCGAAGTCTCCTAATAATTATAGTTACGGTAAAAGGGTCAATAATTGAAAGTGAAAATACAAATCCAATTTATTCACTATCCCGTGGGAATTTCGAGAAATCCTGAAACTGTTTTTAGCTGTTAGTATTACCTACTTGCATGCGAAATTTGAAGTTTCTAATAATTATAGTTACGCAAATAGAGCCATTTTGAAGTGAAAATATAAATCCCACTTTATTCCCTATCCCGTGGGAATTTTGATAAATCCTGAAATATTATTTTAGCTGTTAGTATTACCTACTTGTTTACCAAATTTGAAGTCTCTAATAATTATAGTTACGGAAATA
The DNA here is from genome assembly GCF_025370935.1 of Choristoneura fumiferana. Lineage (NCBI taxonomy): Eukaryota > Metazoa > Arthropoda > Insecta > Lepidoptera > Tortricidae > Choristoneura > Choristoneura fumiferana. The sequence goes on from NC_133480.1 coordinate 11,525,928, forward strand.
GGGTCATTAATTAAAAGTGAAAATACAAATCCCAATTATTCACTATCCCGTGGGAATTTCGTAAAATCCTGAAAAGGATTTTAGTTGTTACTATTACCTACTTGCATGCCAAATTTGAAGTTTCTAATAATTATAGTTACTGAAATAGGGGCATTTCGAAGTGAAAGTATAAATCCCATTTATTCCCTATCCCGTGAGAATTAAAAAAAATCCTTTCTTAGTGCGCGTCTACACCTATTAAGCAACATATATTCCAAATTTCAAATCCAAATTTTTTTTCTAGACCCAGCGGTTTGGGCTGTACGTTGATCTATAAGTCAGTCAGTCAGTCAGTTTCTTCTTTTTATATATATATAGAAGATTCCATAGCCAAAGTCGAAAAACGGAACCCTTATGTTTGTCCGTGCGTCCGTACGTGGCTTAAGTTAGAGACTATTTATCAGTGTTAGAAAGCCGTAATTTTGCATGGATATAGGTATATTTAGCAGTACATAATTTTTTTAGGCAAATGATAAAATAGATTCGCCTTTTTAAAATACTGCGTGATTCGGTCATATCCTAGCTAAGTTAGTTCAGTTGTATTAATGATCAATACATATTCATGCAAATATCTCCGGAATCCGGAAATCGAACCCGGGACCTCAAGCTTTAATGTCTGGTTCTCTGACCACTTGGCTATCCGGTCGTGTAAAAGTAAGTACATAATTTATTATACAGATGACGCCAATGCGTGGCATGAACCGGTGGGCGGACAAGACGGCTGTGGTGACGGGCGCGGGGTCCGCCGTCGGCGCGGGCGTCGCCGCCGCGCTTGCCGGCGAGGGCATGCGCGTGGTGGCGCTGGACTCCAAGGAGGAGGAGGCCATCACTGAGGCAAGTACACGCTCCACGACGGCGGTGGTGACTCTCAACTTCATCACAGACTCTCGAGTTTATCATGTATCTAATGGGAAAACGACCTGCTAGACATTGGGGCTGCCTCCAGGATCACAGTAAAAGTCGATATTGTGCTAAACATTTAGCAGATCGTGGTCAGCCCGTGCAGTAGTGGACTAACAGTGGGGCGGAAAAAGGTCTTTAGTACCGGAAGCCTCCAAAATGTCACTAGTTCTTTCGAGCAAGTCCTGATTGAAGCTAAAATATACTTAGTAGGTATTACTACTTCACCTGAGACTAGCTAATCCACTATTCTTCACGAGGTCCGGGAAAACTGGAATGACCACACAAGCATGCGATCACTCTAAAGTCAGAAATGATGTGCGTGACATAAACGAGAAGTAGGCAGCGTTTGATCAGCGCTTACAGAATTTGGAGTCTTTGAAATCCGTATACTAATAATAGTGGGTGAGTACAGGAAATGTTATCCACTATTAATCAGCTGCGCCCCCGTTGTCTCAAAAGGAGCAACTGGACAGCATCAATAACCTGGAAATCGCAGGTTACCGCTACAGAAAAGTGAAAATCTGAAAAAGGGTACGCAGCGGGGCGCCTCAAAAATCCCCAACATAATCGTCAAATTCACACAGCGAAAGAGTAAGGATGAGTTTTGTCGGCAGTGAAGGCTAGGCGAGGCGTTACCCCGGCTGATCTAGGTCTGGCCAGCAAATACTAAAGGCCTATTTATACTATACAACTTTCTTGTTTATTTCATACAATAAAATTGAGGCAAAATTGCTCAGTCTAAACCTAACGTGACAATCTTGCATATAGAGCCACTTGCGTTCAATACTGGCATAGGTATAAAAAAAGGCCAACAGTTAATTGAATGTAAGAAGTGACGCTTCATTTTTTTTCATGACATAGCCCCGTCTAGTTTGGGCTTGTTTGATTTGTCTCTATAAGTACTCTGGACCTGGATGATACCCCAGGGTCTTGATGAACCATTTTGCGAGTAACTAACTGCCCATGTGCATAATTAAGGGGCTCTTTCACCATCCATTGATTAGTGTTAACTGGCGGTTAGGTGTGATGGCTTCTCTATTTGTTTTGTTCGAATAGACAGAGACGGCATCACATTTAACCGTCGGTTAACGCTAATCAAAGCGCTTTTCAAATTTCGACCTATTTTCTTAAAAATATGGGGATGAAAGTTCTTAAGGAATTCCAAACTAATTTACTATAAGTAGGTATATTTATCGGAAATATGTGTAGCTATGTTTAGTAAAAATGCCGTCTTAATTATAATCCTACCCTCCTAACTTATAATAAAGGACATAAGGTGTCAAGAGTTCACTATGAAGAATTAGTCCTTTTGTGTTGGCTGGGTAGAATACACGTCGTATTGCTAAACCCGCAAAATGTTTGTTTTACCAAAGAACATGGATGGATGGATGGATGGATGGAAGAACAAAAAAAAAATAGTTTTTATTTATAGCAATGTATTAAAATAGATTATTTTCAGTAAACCGTAGATTGGCAGAATAAGGTATCCTAAATAAATTAAATACTTCCCAAAGTTACTATTCCACGCGGACGAAGTCGCGGGCAAAAGCTAGTAATGTCATAAATGTAAACAAAGTAGGGTAGCAATTATTCCCTGTCAATACTTGTAATCAAGCTTACCCACTGCCACTGCGTACGTTTACCCCACATGACTCTACTTTATTATTGTTGTGGCACTCCAGGTCTATACCTTATCATGTCTTAAATGCAATGTCTAACTATGTGACTGTTTGTTGCCTTAATATGTGCCCGAGCTTATCAAATATATACTACAGGCTTTGAATAAACTGAAGTACACGAGCGACGTGACGGCGCGTCAGTGCGATGTGTCCGACCTGAGCCAGCTAACTCACACCTTCCGCTGGCTCGACCAGCACCACGGAGGTGTCCACGTGCTCGTCAGCTTGACTGGCTTGGTGGAGCCTAGCCAGATCACTGGTAAGCATTCGCTTGTAACACATCATCAACATCGTATCAGCGGTAGGACGTCCACAAAAAAAAACCTTAAGCGAATTCGATATAAAAAATTCGAATGGTTTCGGATAGGGGCGGAGTCTAAATGCGACACGTTGTGACAGGTTTTTGTCGCGCGCCTTCTGCATCTATTGTTTACTTATATTTGAACCACCTGACTCAATGGTTTCCGTGAGCGAATCCGGCTAGTACCAAATTATACAATTTAAAAATCTCCATAACCTTGCATTGCAGGCTTTGTCTTCGACTCCCCGGGAGAGGAGGCATCGGAGAGCCAGGGTACAGACGTGGAGACGGACCCAGTACTGTTGTGCGCGAGGCATGCCGTCGTGAGCATGCTGAAGAACGAGATTGACGGACACATTATTAATGTCAACAGGTACGAATCCTTAGGGTTTTGGTATGTTGAGCAAAAATTTGTTTATATGATTGTATAAATAAAATAATGTACAGTATCTATTGCCGCAGCAAGGGGGCGGGCTGCACAGAGACCCTCAACCAGGAGCTAGCTCGTTTGAAGAACAATAAGATCAAAGTTACGGTAAGACTTTAACAAACTCGAACTAAGTAATTAGAAAAAGAAAAAGTTCAAGTGTATGTCTTGGGAAGTCACCGTTAGCTATCTGGCCACTCTTTTCGTCATCAGCTCAAACTATTCAGTGGTGGTCAAACTGTGGGCCTCGCGACACCCCTCGAAAAAACAAGAAGCATTAAGCGCTGATGTATAGTCGAGAAACTGAGTCGCGTACGCGTATCAGGGTTAGACAGTCAATATCACGATGTTTTTTGGCAGATGTATGGATTCCTCCCTAGTACGAGGGTCAGTTTTTGCGACTGTGCCAGGGACGTTGCCACTCTAAAATATGGATATTTCCAGAGCATTTCACCGGGTTCAGTGAGCTCTAAGCTGCCGGCCTCCACAGCGGATGACGTGGTCACGGACTCCGACCCCAGCCCGGTGCTAGAACCCGCCGACATCGCTCACGCGGTCCTCTTCGCGCTCTCCACTTCACCACACGCCAATGTATGTCAACCGAACTGCCTCCTGTTATTGCTAACTGATGATTCTTAAAGTGTGCTAAGTTAGTACTTACTAGTACTTGTTCTGCAACCCATCAAGAAGTTGAATTTTCTTGCTACAATACAAAAAACTTTTTCACACCTCTCCTTTAGAAAAGTAACTTTTCCTCCCTGACGAGAGGGAGCAAAGTGCAACTTTTCTGTTCAAGGCTTTTCTAAGTATTTTATTGCAAATGCAATTTTTGAAGTTGATAATTGTAAAGCCACGCCATTTTCTATGCTGGTTGTTCTTTAATAATATTGAGAATTGTTTTTTTTTTTCAAGTTTTTTAATGCTCGGTGTGAAAAGTTGTATGAGCCACTCGGGAGCAAAAATATTTTCATCTTGGGCGTTAACACTTGAATCCCTCATTACGGTCAAGGTTCTACTTTAGAATCCCTCGCTACGCTCAGGATTCTATTGTAGAATCCTTCGCTACATTCTGGATTCAATGTACGCCCTCGCCGTAAATACACCATTTTGCTGCCTTGTGACACAAATAACTATTTCACTTCTCATGCTCGTAAATTTGGTATTTATGCTGGATCTAGGCGACATAAAATTACTTTTTATGTTCTAGTGCATAAAGTAAAATCATCGTCTAAGACCAAGGTAATCAGGTGACAACAGCCACAAACAAAAAAGTTTCTATATAGTTTTTAATAATTTGTAAATAAAACAATAAAACTAAATATTTATAATTAAGTAAGTGTATAGCAATGCATGAAAGATAAAAGGTACCTAGTAAGTAAAAAATTGTTTTCACTGTTGTTATTTCATTTCCTCTCAATCGAAGTGAAAAGCAGTGCAAAACTCAAGCATTAAAGCCATTTTCCCCTCGACGTGTCTATCTACCCTCGCCTTATACAATCTACTATTTTAGCACAGATGATATAAATAATAGATATAAGTAAGTTCATTATCGTAGAAAGTAGGTTGGTTCGTTAAATAATTTATCATTAAAATTTAATTATTACCTACAGGTCGATTAACGAGGATGGATTGAATGAGTGAATGAAAATATCTGAATGTTATCTATTTATATACACTTTACACAAACATATAAATGTCACGCATCTGTCATTTTCTTATACAAATATCTAAGTGACATTATTTTCGTTCTTTCGTTCAATCCTTCGTGCCAGCAGGGCTACTACGAAACTCGAAGTTCATGTCGTGCGGTCCCTCTGACACTTATAGTATTTAATACGAGAGCGAGAGGGACGGTACGATACGAACTTCCAGTTTCGATTTTCGTCGTAGCCCTGCAGCTCTTGTGAATCGATCTGTACCAATTGTGAGTATGGTATTTTAGGGAACCGGTTTTAAAACTATAATTGTCACTTATACGGTTTTACTTTTATCCTCCAGGTCCACGAGTTGAACATCGCATCAGTCGCGGAAAGACGACTTTAAATAAATTATTATACAACAACTGACGTTACATTGGGCGATACGATATGTTATAGTTTAGTTAACAATTTGAGGAGCCCGAAGATGATTGCCCCTTGGGCTTAACTGTAGGAAAGCTTTGAAGATGTCCATGTTGAGCGTCCAGAGCGAAGATGAGGTAGTTGTCTGTTACTGGTCCTTCCACGTTGGTGTTCTACGGTTAATACTACGGGGAGGTGCTGGTTATTTTATTTAAAACAAATTTTGTGAGAAAAACGTTATTCTGAAAACAGCTTATTAGGTCAATTATCTTTTTATTGTCAAGGAGGATACACTTATTCTAAAACCCTATTTTTTTTAAATTGTATTAGCACAGTTCAGTTAGAACTGGAATTGAAGTTAAGCGTGCCAAATATTTAAATTTAATAAAATTTAGTGTTAATGGCATTATTATTATTTTTTAAGTTTAGCTATAAGTTAAAGGGTCATACTGAAAACCAGCGCTGCGGCTTGCCGTGGCAACACGCTGAGTACCTATGGGCCTTTTGCTTTTTCGGCACAATGTTTCTTTTCTTTATTCATATTTAGTAAGTAAATATTATGTAAGGTTTTCTTTTTTTACTTAGTTGTCATTTATTTTTCTTATTATGCCGAATTTTTAGCAAATAAATTTCTTTCTTTCTTTCTTTCTTTCTTTCTTCCTTTCATTATCAAACCTTAAATGCTCCGTGTTTGCATTTAAAATAGTCCAAGAAAACAATTCTGAATAATAAACATCTGGAACAGTAAACGCCCTACAAATACCGCTTTAAATTTAGTTCCATCTACACGAGGGTTTCTAAAACTTTTTGCAGTCACGGCGGATCACTTTTACAATTTAAACAATTCCACGAGGGGTCCGCGTTATTTTTTTTAAAATCCTAATAAATATGTTTACATACTGATCCGTATACACAGTCTCATCTATGGACTGACCTATTGCAGACCCCTGATACACATTGCTTCGGACCATAACGAAAAAATCAAATAATATTTTTCTAAGGATTTCGTATTGTGAAATCCTTGGAAAAATAAAACGGACAGACATGGCGAAACTATAAGGGTTCCTAGTTGACTACGGAACCCTAAAAATGGAACCGACTACAAAAACCTTGATTTTTTTTTAGGACCTACTGAACATTTGGAATAGCATCTTGCTGTTGAAAATAGAAATATTTATTTGCCAGTGTCGATATTTAGTTTATAAAATGAATAAAAATTAAAGATTTTCTTAATGTTGCATATTTCAACAATTTTCATTCATATTTACTTACTAGCATTTATCATGCTTATTTGCATGCATATTTGAAGCTTTTTATATTGCATATAATCTGGTCTCTAGGAGTTCTTCTCCTCTCACCAAATGGTGATTCCATAAAGCATGCCTAGGTACCTTTACAGAATTGTTCGGTAGACGAGAGCAGAACCAACGCTGCACCCTCAGTATTATATATTATATATTATTATTGATATTGGTTCATTTACAATCATATTTACGAAAAACTCCCACACTTTTAAGACCAGGGAAAAGTCCGCCTTTGTACAAGTATTTAAAAGTTTGTCATCATACATAATAGTTATTGGTGCAACAAGAGAGCAAAGACGTTTTTTGGTGCGAGTGTTGATTTTGAATTCCGAGTAAGCGAAGGATTCTACAATTGAATCACGAGCGATAGCGAGTGATTCTAGGTAAGAATCCTGAGATCAGCGAGGGATAATAAACACACGAGATGAAAAAAAACTTAGGTCTCGTGTGACACATACAACTTTTCACCTGAGCAGCGAGAACATTTAATTTAAATTAAAGGTTAAAATAAAACCACATACTCGTAAGAATATTTAGAAGACAAAAAATATCAAAAACTTTAAAATATAATCCGATTTTTAAGAAATAAATATAGTACTTACTTAATCATATTTAAAACTTTTTCTCGAAAATGATTCACATAGTCGCCATTACATCTTTAAAAAGTCACTTAAGAATGCCAGACAATAATCAAAAGTCTCCGGTAAGTAGACAGGTTTTAATATGGAACGAAAAGTATCCAGTATAAAAATAAACCTTTAAATATGATTTTATTAGGATTTCTATTGTTTGAAACATGAATATAAATAGATTACTTGCAAATTCATTGATTTGACAAATATTGGATCTGGAACGATTTTATTTAAAAGAGCAGCGGCTTTCGTACAACGAGGTCGCACGTGCAAACTTTATTAAAAGAGTGGGAAAATTGTAACATTTCGGAAATATTTCGCTTTTAATTTCACCTCGTGTTTTTGTTTTTCAGTTTGTCATTTTTATAATTAATTAATTATTGACATATTTTTAATGCTAAAGGTCAACACAGTATTTTTTTATTAGGTTGGTATATTTATGCTCGTTTGATTGCTAATTTATCTTTGTTGTTTTTTAGTTTATATTTGAGAAAAGCACCGTACCTACAAGCTTCGAACAATATGTGGCTAAATCCCTCTAATAATGCACTATATACTTAATATAACAGATGTTTTTTTTTAATTTTGCGGTTATATGTGTATCCTAACGTTTCTTTGTTTCTTTTTATTAATGGATTAACTTCGATAGACGACTCAGTTCATTGATATGAACTAACTTTTTCGCGAAATAGAAAAATATTTTTTTTTCGAATTTAAAAACTTTTTTCTTGCATATATAATAGCTTCACATTCATTGTTAATTGTTAAATTGTAAAATAAACAAATTTGGCAAGTGACATTGACGTGACAGATAAGAGAGGTATCAAAAAGTCCTCATATTTAACTTTCTTTTGCTAAATATGTGTGAATTAAACACAGATTAGTTATGAACTTAAAAAAAAAACATAAATTAAGGACCTTTACGCTGTTTTGCTTCTAATGATTAATTATCTTAACACTTGATTATCTTTTAAACAGTAAGATTTAGGCCCTAGTGGCCTTAGAGAAATTAACTTCATTTGACCTGTAGATTGTCGCTTTAAAGTTAACGGATATCAAAAATAACACGGTGTATGTTTATTTCTCCAGCGGTCTGCTTTGAAGTAAATTGCTTAAAAATATTGGGTTATTGCTGAGATGGTGAAGCAACCTATGAAAATCTATCTACTAAAATCAAAACCAGCACGCTTATTGCTAGCAAATGTATGTGTATGTTGTGTTTTGTTTCTTTTCTTTTGTACAATAAAGAGTTTACATACATACAGTCCATGAGCATGCTCATTATTTATACATAGGTCAACTCCTACTTGTGCTTGCGATTGGGGGGCAAACCGCCATGTTCAACCGAAAACTATAATTATATACCTAGAAGACGAGCTGACCCAGTTGACTACGCTTAGCCCACTCGTTGACACCATTTGGTCCACTAGTGACCATAGGGTGGATCACATAGTTGACTACTCAACGGAAGGTTTGAGTTGAGTTGGTGCCGCAGTGGTGCGGAGTTGATAAGTGTACGAGCGAAGGCCTTTAAATGGTGACATCATGTTATTAGCAGTACTTAGGCATTTTCCTTGCAGCATCATAATTTACGTGTTCCACCCTGATACAAGTACGCGTTCATCACAGTCTTGTGTCGAACGAGTCACGCGAGGCATCGGTCGAAGCGCCGCCTAGTTGTTCCGCAGTGATTCAGTTCAATATATTTGTAAGTTTTGAACTTTTTTAAATATTTTTTAAGTTCGCGATGGGTAATATAGATTTATTACTAAAAACTGTACATATATTAACTTAAGTACAAAATATTTCAACACCACAAGAAACAATAACTTAAAATATTAATGTTTTTATTGATGAAGCAATCTTGATATAATTTTAATAATGATTAGGTACTGTCGAATTAATAACACTATTGAATAAAAAAATCTATTGAAATCGATTCACAGGGGCCGGAAATCGTAGAAAAGCTAATATCTATCACTTAGATATCACTTACACTTGTACTATTATTTATTCAGTGTTAACATACAAAAAATTGCAATACTGATAAACTTCTTTTTGGATGTCAATTAAATAGGTTAAACTTATTAAAAAGCAGCCATCATGCCGTTTTTTTTTTAAATTTATTTATAAATAACCAAGGAGCGGAATTTCTCATAGAAAAAATCAAACATCAAAAGGATTGAACATAAGTTTTATCGACTATTCCAGTTATCGATGTTATCGAATCGACTCTTCGCTTGTTATCGCCATGTCACATTATTCTGTAACATTTGACCTCTTTGATAAGCGACTTGCGATATTAAAATAAAATAAATCGCATCAAGGTCACATATTATGACATTTATGTCGCTTGAGTTTTTCTTTTTCTAAGTCACTCCCGTGTTATTAAAATGGTTAATCCTAAAAGAAAAGCGATTGACAAATTGATAAGTAAAAAGTACTCCTACTATTTCTGTTTTATTAATTGCTGAAATATTTATCGATAGTCGATAAAACTTATTTTCGATTCCTTTGACGTTTTTTTGCTATGAGAAATTCCGCTCCTTGTAAATAATAATAATTTTACGCTAAATGATTATCATAGCAGCGGGCGAAAACTCATCAGAGTTTAACTGCCGCTGTTAATCGCTCATTTTCATTTGACATCTCTTCTAAGACCTGAAATTGGAGCACTGCAGCGCAAAAAACAGACTTAAGTAACTATTTTAATATATTAGGGCGGTCACTGGTCACACAAGGTGGTTACATACCTTATAAACGCTGTCAGACGGAACTCATTATCTTTAAGTATCCCTGGCAACTTATACTACCATGTGCGTTTACTGTATACATACATACGCTAGTGCATTTAGGTATTTACAATTTATTTCGGCAAAAAATCTAGTTTACGTAGATTGCATGATCAACGCTACGCATGTTTAAATCATGCAGTCTATGAGTATTTATCCCGCAATACGCACTTCTATTTTAATAAGGTACAGATACTCATTATGTTTAGATTCAAATTGAACTCTTTATGTATACGCTTAACCAGCTGTATACATACTTAAAACACAGTTTGGCAAATGCGTACACCACGTACAGTATAGGTACCTGATGTACGCGTGAACAACTTTTACGAATGTAATCATTATTACAATTGCCTACCTATCAATCCATCAATCACTTCGTGTTCAATAGGTACCAATTACAATTAAACTACTTATTAACGAAAAGAAACGATAGGTTAAAATCTTAGACATGGATGGTAATCAAGGAAACTGAATCACACTTTACGTAGAGTTCATTATACAAGGTATTAATAAATAACTAAAAACCTCGGACACCCCAGGAATGTTTTTAGTTAGTTGTTTGATTTTATTTTTGAATACCTATTTCGAATCGAATAATTATCTTCTATCTATATATATAAAAGAAGAAACTGACTGACTGACTGACTGACTGACTGACTTATAGATCAACGCACAGGCCAAATCGCTGGGTCTAGAAACTTGAAATTTGGAATATATGGTCCTTAATAGGTGTAGACACGCACTAAAAAAGGATTTTTCGAAATTCCCACGGGATAGGGAATAAAATGGGATTTATATTTTCACTTCGAAATGGCCCTATTTCGGTAACTATAATTATTAGAAACTTCAAATTTGGCATGCAAGTAGGTAATACTAACAGCTAAAAACACTTTTTAGGATTTTACGAAATTCCCACGGGATAGTGAATAAATGGGATTTGTATTTTCACTTTTAATTAATGACCCTATTTCCGTAACTATAATTATTAGAGACTTCAAATTTGGTGAACAAGTAGGTAATACTAACAGCTAAAAACTATTTTCAGGATTTATCAAAATTCTCACGGGATAGGGAATAAAATGGGATTTGTATTTTCACTTTCAATTATTGACCCTTTTACCGTAACTATAATTATTAGAGACTTCAAATTTGGCGAGCAAGTAGGTAATATTAACTATTATTAGCCTATAATAGGAGCAAATAATTAACAGAGATCGTACTGGTCAAACTAAACAACATTAGTTCAGCGACTTTTAAAAATGATGGATTCCTTAAATCCTTCCATCCTAGAGGCCAATTGACGTTGGCTGTCACGGTACACACTGCTTCTTCTGGTCTAAGATCCGAACTTGAAAAGATCATCACCAATCTGTTAACAGAATGAAATCTATTTTATAATAAATTTAGTATATAAGAAAATTTTAAAAATGGATTTGCTAAATAAGTCTTGGACAGGCTATTTTTAATTATTTTTAAAAAATGATTTTTAATAATTTTTTGTTATAATAAGAATATGGAGAAATAAATTATAATAAATATTTTACCGTGTTCAAGAGGCAAAACTCTTTCGATTCCTGTAGTAATTTTCAGGTGTGAAAAAATTAATTCTTGTCAATTTTATATTGACATAAAATATAAAACCTATAGAATATGTAAACGTTGGGTTTGCTATTGTTAACCTGGACGAACTACTGGTTTGCCAGGTTTAAACTTAAAAACAGTTATGTCGATGCCAGTTACTTTCACTTGATTGGATAATAGAATAAATTATATATTAACTTAAGTAAGCGCTGTGTTATTGATATAGGGTAGTCTGCAAAATCATTAAAAATTATTTTAAAAAATTGCCTGTCCAGCATTTTTTTAGAAAAATCATTAGATTAGATTTATTTGTTACCTTTTTAAAAAATACATTATAAATACATGTCAGTTAATTACAAGAAATTCACAAAATGATTACATTTGACGGTATACAAAAAATATATCATATTAGAATAAATTCACAGCTAAAATATAAAATAGAATTTAGAATGTCAAATTAGAGTTCAATTCAACAATAATAATTAAAAGCAAAACAAGAATACTTACACTTAAATCTAAGTCAAATTTCATTTCTAATATAATTTCTTATATATTACTAAATTTATTATAAAATACATTTCATTCTATAATCAGACCGGTGAAGATCTTTTCAAGTTCGGATCTTCTACTATTCGAATAAACTTTAAACTGTAATAGAAATAAAAAAACGAATTATTACGCGACAACACGCGGCACACTGTTGGCCTTATTTTAGGTTGGAAATTATGACGACGCACGTAATGTTCTAGGCCTCCCACTAGATGGACTGACGGCACTGTGAGAGTTGCGTTGCGGGCAACCAGTGGATGCTGTGGCGAGTTGTTGTTCAATGTTGTTCTTGGAGGAGGCCTTTGTTCAGCAGTGGATTTCTTCCAGCTGATGACGATGTAGCAAAACGCCTGGTCAAAACGATTGGCAACAAGATGACAGACAGCTATTTCTGTCAATGATTGAGCCTGCCTATTGCTGCCTGGCAACTATGCCGTATATTTTTAATTTGTGAATTCAAAAATATATTAATGTACTGTCGCGAACTAGGAATAAATAAAAAACGATCCACTGCACATTGCTAGTGCAAGTATGTATAACTCGGCTAAATTATCAACAGTGGCGGGTGGCTCAGCAATTCCGTTTCGCGATGGTACATGTCCATTAATTAGTGTTAGTTTAACACAATTTTTTAATCGTCAGAACTTCTAACCGGCGATGGAGCGTTGGGTCGGTAAGACAGCGGTGGTGACAGGCGCCAGCGCGGGGATCGGAGCTGTCATCAGCGTGCAGCTCGCCGACGCGGGGCTGCGAGTGGTGGGGCTCGCGCGGCGCCCCGACCTCGTTGATGTTAGTTCTAGAACTACACTCTTTTTTTAGGCTTTATCAAGGCTATTTCATGAAAAAGATAGCTCTTTGTGGGTCACCTGATGAAGGCGAGTACCACCAACAATTATGGCAACACCAAAGGATAGCGGATGCTACTCGTAGCTAGCCTCTAGGTAGAGCGCTAAAACAGAATATTTCATGGGCATCTAATTGGATTGTTTCCGGAGTAAAAAAATATATCTAGTCGGCGCGTAGATTATCAAAAAATATTGGACATTGTGTTTTAACTTTTGTCAATCAAACAAAAAAAAAGATAAAGATTAAGCACGTCAAACTTCAGAAGTGGGGGCCCATGTCATTACGCCGTGTTAAAAAGCGTCGCACGTTGTGACGTCACGCGGAACTTTAACTGGCTATAATTATTTTTATAATTAGTCGTTTAATGACAAAAGAAAAAATACGTGTTTAATATAATACGAAAATATGACGGTAGTCCGATTAAGGTAACTACTTAATTTTTTTGGACAGCTACTTGGCATCTAATATAATATAAATTGGTGTTACCGGGGTCTCTATATGCATAATTGCACATAAGCATACATGGGTAATAGGAAATTCATATTTATCCAACAGCTGTTAGTGATCAATATTTACGAGTACGAAGCAAATTAAGAGTTTCATATAACGTATCACTAGTAAACAAAGAAGCACAAAGTTGCAGGCATAAACGAAAGTTTGAAGTACTTACTCGTATGTATTTATAGGATATAATATAAACAGTACCTCCCTGTTTCACAGAACCTAAACGCGGAGGTGACCGGTAAAGGCAAAATCTACGGGAAGAGGTGCGATATCGCCAAAACAGAAGAGGTAAGTACGAAATCACAATATTTTTAATTATTTTTGATTAAGCAGAAGCTATGCTAAATGGCGCCATTTCATGATATGCCTGCCTAGAAATTTCTTGATCTGGCGGATTTTAAGATCGGCCGCCGACATAATAATATACAACAATTGATATAATGCAATTTATCTTTTTATCTTAAAAACCAAACTTATTTCTATTGATATTAATTCGATTTGATGTACTCTGGATTAGGTTAGGTTAGGTTTGTTTTATAAAAAAGTTGTGTAAAGCTCCTAGCTTTTGAAATTATATCAAATGTTGTTATACCAATTATCACACCCTTTGGTGTTTTCGCCCTGGCTACGACACCACAATGTTAGAGTCTGGAGTTCGAGGTTGGTGATATGTCTGTAGAGACCGTTTTTGTTTCTGCTCACTGTAGCGTTATTATCCGCCTTTTACAACACCCACGGGAAGACATCGATGGGTCCTATGTATAAGGGCCAAAGTGTTTTTTTTTCAATTTTGATGTTTATGCGTTATAGGTATCTATAAACTATATATATTTAGATAGTGGATTAAAACACATTGTTATTTAATTATTTTTCGAGTTATCATTGAAATGGAATGGCCAGACTAGAAGCAATTTTACCGTAAAAGGGCTAAACGTACGTTTATTGATACTTTTACGCGGTAAATCCCGGACGTTTTTTTAAAGCTGGGGGCGTAACTGCCGTTTAGGTAATTGTACGTCAAGCGGAACGCTGCTGCCCCGAAGTTACATCGTAATGTGATTGTATTACTTTTTTTGATTTCTCGAGGTATCTTGGGTAACGTATTTTTTACCAAAGATTTTAAAGTTGAACGCGTATATGAGCCAAAGTCTTAGATCTTTTTACTGTCTTTTTTATTTCCCATAAATTCACGTATATGGGCGTATGTACAATAACTTTTAATAAAAAAACATTTTATTAAAATTTATTCGTTGTGGTTGAAGGACAGAGAGGAATTTTAGAAGTCTCGAATACACCATCTCTGGGTTACGACAGTTTTTGAATTTGAAAGCCCTCCTGTAAAGTAAGGATTTTACACTGAGCCCTTGTACGTAGGACCCATCGACATGCTCCGTACTAGTTATTTAAGAACTGGGCACGGCACCGCATAGAATTATACAAAACACAGTCACAATAAACTCTGTAATCTACCAGATAGCGGAAGCCTTCAGCTGGGTGGAGGAGCAGCTGGGAGGCGTCGATCTTCTCGTCAACAACGCAGGACTGCTGGTACAAGGCCATATCACGGGTAAGTTTAATTTTACTTTTACCTGGCCTGTATCCGCGACTTTGCTCGCTTGAACCATTAGATCGGTAGGTGAATTCAAATTATAGAATTTGGCGATGCTAGAATTTTGAAAGAATTTCACTAAATTCCGATGGAATTACATTGTGGTCTTCACTTACGGGCATGAAAAATACCCGTGGTAAATCTTGTGGTGTCCTTAGACTTTACTTAGCTAGGTGGGTGAATGAAAGAAAACACTCAATATACATTAGAAACTGTGACATATTGTCAATTCACGTTTCCTATCTTTTCTTAGCAAACCAACATTGAAGATATTAAGGAAGCTATTGGAGTATTTATCAATACTAATATTATAAATGCGAAAGTGTGTTTGTCGGTCATTCACGTCGAAACTAAGCGACGGATCGACGTGATTTTTGGAATAGAGATAGTTTATTGGCCAGAGAGTGACATAGGCCAATTTTATCCCGGAAAAATGCACAGTTCCCAAGGGAATAGCGCGCAATAATCGAAGCCAAGCCGCGGTCAAAAGCTAGTTATGTTATAATGTCAATTTGAGTACTCGTATGGTAGGGCAGTTTTAGCTATCCTATAGAAAACCAGAACAGAATTACGTCATAAAAAACAACAATTTCTGCCAGTTTCCAACACTAACAAAACAATTGGACCTAACGAACGAAATAAAATAAAACCTGCTTAAGTATTCCTACTTACGTTAAGTGACCCTCTCTTCATGGTTTTTAAATCGGTGGCACTAAATATTACAATCGCATCGTGTGTAACCATCAATTTGGTGTTTGAGGCAAACAGTTACCAGATCTATTATTTACCTATTTCATGTTATCTGCTATTAACAATGAATTGCAAAATTACATAGTGAGACAATAGACATTTTAGTAAAGATCCCACTATTGTATGTATATTCATATACCTACACCTACTTCGGCCAATGGAGATTATAGTTTCAAGTTAATTTTGGTAAATGGCCGATTATTGCTACTGTTAAGGTCACCAATATGTGTAGGTACACGATAAAGTCGCAAACCACTTAACAAAACCTTCGGATTTTAGAAACATGCTTCGGGCACAACTTCGGGTATAGACACGTTACGCAATCGTGATATGCGGTTCTGTTCTGTAATCAACTTGCAAAACTTTTCAAAGTTACCGTAAAAAGTTATGTAAAGAATAATCATCAGTACAAAATAAACCTTACTGTAATAATATTACGCTTCTTTATCTTTTTCTAATTTTAACAAAATATGACTTTTCTTTATGATAAAAATACAACAAAAACAGCATTTTTGAATTCTTCCATCATTAATTTAAATAGAGAACACCCCGCCTTAACACACTACTTTTTTTTGGACGTATATAGAGCTGTTGCTATGTACGATCAACGCTTTTCTTGAAACTTTCAGCTTCTTTATATTATAAACAATTTTTCGTGATTGGCTATTTGCAGAAATACCCTGTTTAAGTTGACTCCCCGCGGAAATCAATTTACGAAAAATAGCAAACTAAATAAATAAGTAAGTGGTGGTTTTAACTGCTCTATATAAATCAATAAAAACACAACGAGTGCACTCTTCGCGTGATGGATTGCTACTAAGTCAAAAAATGGTCAAAAATACAATTGTCATTTTCTACTGCACGAATCCTTCCGATTTCCCCCAAAACCCGAAGGTTTTTCTAAGAGCTCACGGATTACATAAGAATAAGGGACCGTTTCACCACCCATTGATTAATTTTATTTGACGGATAAATTTAATGTGATGCCGTCTCCGTCTATTCGAACAAAACAAACAGAGACCATCACATTTATCCGACAAATAAATGTAATCAATGGATGGTGAAACAGGGGGTAAGAATGGTTTATTAGTTGATAGAATTAATACACGTAGGCACTGAAACAAAGACTAAATAAACAAAACACATACATGCTTAACCCAACCAGCCAAAATGGCCGCCGTTCGACTGTGTGTCACAAAAAGATCCGGGGATAATTTCGTAACGCTAGATTTCAGTGAATGCTAATATGAAGCTTCATCCATCGTATACATACGTCCATGTATACGTCCCACGGCAAGGTTTAAACCTCCTCTGGAATGAGATACTTAGCTGGGGTTGCAGGTAGTTCCCAAATGCAAAGCAATGTGCAAAGTTCGAATTCCTTCGCAGGTGTGTGCAGTTGCCTACAAACTGCGTTTTTTTCCATATTGATCGAACTTAAACTTCGAAGTGACAAATACGTCACTTACTACGGAAACGCATCCATCTCCGTCCTTCGAGCATTTAGCTCTTGCGTTCCAATCTAGGCGGCCAACTACAGCAAATATTTTTGCAACTTTGTGCACACGTCGTAGCAGTTCATTAATCCAATGACTAGGCGGCGCCAGGGTTACGACGTGTACTGTACAGTGCAATTAATATCTGCCACAACGGAGCGTACAAAAATATCTGCCACGTCCTACCGGCCCTAGAAATAGAGTCGTATCAGATATTTATGTACCTGTGTCTATTGGTGCTGGTTACTGTAGTCTAACATTGTAAGGGGCTGTTTCACCATCCATTGATTAGTGTTAACTGGTGGTTAGGTGTGATGCCGTCTCTATTTGTTTTGGCATCACATTTAACCGTCGGTTAACGCTAATCAATGGATGGTGAAACAGCCCCTAATTGTTATTTGTCAGAGATGTGTAGCAACCCTGTCAGCGACGAGTCGGTTCAGCGGATGATAGACATCAACGTGAAGGGCGTGGTGCTGTGCTCACGCCGCGCCGTTGCCTCCATGAAGCGACGCGACGTCCACGGACATATCGTCAACATAAACAGGTAGGAACTGTCGTAAGATGAATCCTTTTTAGGGCTCCGTAGTCCTATAAAGGTCCTACAAAGTCCTACCCTTTTACCTAGGAAGTATGTACATAGTTTTACTATGTCTGGTCCGTCCGTCGGTTCGTCCGCCACTTATTTTAGAGGCTGTTAAGCTACTATTACACATGCTCTTTAGTAGCACGAAACCATGCTAACCATGCTATTGAGAAAAGAAAATGCTACCTAGTAGCATGTGTGTACAAGACATGCTACTACTGAGTATGCTATTAGAGAGCAGGCCCTGATCTTTTTGAGCACGCTAGTTGATGCGAGGGTGGAAAGGGGGAAAGGTAATAAACAATTGTGAACGCGTTTGTTTAATGAGCATGCTAGTATTGGTAGTGCTACGAGAGTTGCAAGCAAAAAGTAGCTAAAAGTGAATTTGTTATAAATAAATTAATTTATTACCGTTGAATTTGCAAAAAGCCGTAACGGCCACAGGGTTGCAGCCGTAGGCCGTGGTCTTTGAGATTTTTTGGCCTGGAAGCCTTAAAACACGGTAATTGCCGTGACAACACTGACTATGAACTGGTAGAGAGCATGCTATCAAAAGGCATGTGTATCTGAGTGTTTGCTTTGAGCATGCTTATGTAGGAGCATACTCAATACTAGCATGCTTATTGCTAGCAAATGTAAACAGTCCATGAGCATGCTCATTACTGGCATTTGAATGCACTTTTGCACTAACATGTGTAACAGTAGATTTAGTGCTATAGGAAGTTGTAATTTTTCACGGATTAACAACACAGACAAAAGACTTTTTGAAAAAATATATTTTTTAAGGTGTCTCCTCTACACGTAAAGTGGGGATATTTTTTTTCTTCTAAATGGTCACGCGCGCCAATCTGCGTTTCTAAGCTTGCCAGCCCTGCCTACCGCGCACATCCACAGTTTCCCGCGATACCCTGATTTTGTATTTCTGCACATGAACAGTCACCGCTAGACTTTCCTGCCGCGACCTGTATACAAGTATCCTCACGTTGTTTTCCTTCACCATAATTTCGCACATGATTACTACTACGGCCGTACAACTGAGACTACGTACGTTATGGCATATACTCTTTCTGTTACAGCATGGTTGGCCACTTCGTGCCATCTGTGCCGATCTTTGCCGTGTACACGAGCAGCAAGCACGCGGTCACCGCCTTCACCACAGCGCTCGCCGACGAGCTCGGCCACACCAAGGCCAGGATCAAGACAACCGTGAGCCTTATAATTCTATCAACAGCATGAGTGCCGATTGTCATCATCATCCCAGCCTATATACCTACATCTCACTGCTGGGCACAGGCCTCCACTGGGCCATAGTTCCCACGCGGGCCCAGTACGGATTGGATACTTCACACACACCATTTAATTACTTCGCAGATTTGTGCAGGTTTGATACAATGTTTTCCTTTACCGTAAAGCTCATGGTAAATTTCAAATGTAATTACGCACATGAATTTCGAAAAACTTAGGTAGAGGTGCGATCCGGGGTTTCAACCCATGATCCTCTGCTTGAGAGGCCACAGGACAAACCACTAGGCCACTACGGCTTTTTCGCCTTTCGAGCCAGTTGTGACATGGAACAAAAAATGTAGGCATGTCACTAATCATCGAATGTGTGTACTACTTCATTTATAGTTTTGTTTTCGTCCACCCAAAGACTAAGTCAGCGATCTTTGAAAGGCATGTTATAGTCAGTTCTTTTCATAAAAATACTCGCATAGTGCGAGTCGAACTCTGTCAAAAATTCGTCTCCCGGTTCATGGCCAACTTCAAGCCCTTTCTACCCCAGCGGTTGTCTGTTCTTCGAGCGAGTGGTCCGCCCATTGCCACTTCAACTTTCAAATTCTTCGAGCTATGTCGGTGACTTTACTTAAGTCTGCGGCGAAATTCCGTATTCTATCGCGCAAATAACCCCGAGTTTAGGTTTCTCCATAGCTCGTTGCGTGAATCTAAGATTCTCCAAAAGTCAAGGATCACGCCTCAGAACCAAAGGTCTTCACTGGCAACACACACTGGTTGAAATCTGCAGGCACTGCGGAATATTTATTGGAAGAGAAGACATCACAAAGTTTCTTGAAATCTACCATCTGAATTTGATTCAGTAATCTTACATATTTATTTGCTCAAACATGGTACGACTTGTGCGACATGTTTTGCCAGAAAGACGTGCATTTTTTGTCTTAGGGCGACCTCTTTACGTACATACAGTAATTTTGGTGCAAACATCCGAGAAACAAGATTTCTAGACGACGCTACGCACAGAACGCTGCTAGACAAACTAATAATAATAATTTATATATATAATTTATTGCCACAGAAAATAACCCCGTTTTACAAGTATTTTGCGTCTGTATTTTGCGTTTTGATATACCCTGAGACTTGTTTATGTAGGTACATTTCACTACCTATTCGATACCTACGTGCCTGGTTTTAGTATTTAGCGTCGTTTTAACACGGCTACCCAAGAAAAGGAGTGCGACAATTCTACTTTTTTTGGCAATTGATTGCAGAGTATCTCTCCCGGGCTGGTGGACACGGCGATGGCGGTGGGGCTCTTGGACGGCATCATGACGGCCCCGCCGATGCTGAAAGCGGCCGACGTGGCCAGTGCTGTGCTGTATGCCGTCTCCACGCCGCCCGACGTCAACGTGAGTTAGTTTAGAGCAAATAGTTTTACAGAGCATTAGTCGGAGCGGGGTGACGGCGTGATGCCGGCTCGCCGACGCGCCCACCCGTAGTGGCTGATGTCATCTCTACGCCGTCTAGTCAACGTGGGCAAGTCTAGAGCACTGTGCGTAGAAGAGCATTAGCCGGGGTGATGTGACGGCTTGATGGCTATCGCGCCGACGCTGCGGGTGGCTGAAGTCGTCGACGCCGTCTACAAGCCGCTCGACGTCAAAGTGGCAAGTCTACAGCGCTTTGCATATTAGGGAATTAACCGGGGTGAGGGACGTCATGATGGCCATTCGCCGACGCACGTCGTCAGTGCTGTCTAAACGCTGTCCGACGTCAACGTAACGTTTACAGTTTGAAAACGTTTGCTACATTTTTATAATACCATCATAATCTCAGCCTTTATATGTCCCACTGTAGGGCACTGCCCTCTTCTCAGAATGAGAGGGCTTGTGCCGTAGTTCCCACGCGACTCCAGTGCAGATTGGTGTGGGGCCTTCTTATATGGCTGTATAAGTATAGCCATGGGGATTAAGATCTTCATTATCACAAGATACATAATAGAAATTTTCCACCGGCGAGGCGAGACGAGACGAGGCGAGCCGAGCGAGCCGCCGCGGGGGCTACTATACAAATTTCAGTTCTCGTCTCTCCTCGTCTCGTCTCGCCTCGCCGGTGGAAAATCACCTAAATACCGTCCGTCTTTATCCACTGCCAATTCTTCGTAGTGACACAGCTAATTTTTATTTTCAGGTCTTGGAGCTGACGATTGCGCCGGTCACCGCAATAAGAGCGTGAATACACCTGAGGACTCTACCTACACGTACTTTTTAAAATGTATTTCTCTCACAAATCATCTATAAAATAGTAATCATTACATAGGCATGGCAAGTTGTTCCGATGAATAAAGTGAATTATCTGTGCAGTTCTGACTCTTAATATTATTTTTCATGTAAGTACCTGAGCACACGAAACGTTACCGCTTCGTAGCCACTGTTAGCAATTTTAGGTTTTAAGTTTGACGAAAACGGTACAAATAGTGACACAAAACACAACAAAACAAACACAAACACATAGCCAAACGAAACATACAAAACATAGGTTTAAAAAAAAGATTTATCAGTATCTAAACAAAAATCTTTGCTAATACCTGTCAAAGATATCACACCATGACACTCTCGAATGTTTTATCGAGGCCACATAAGCTAAAAACAAAGACGTTTAATGCTCCAGGGTTCTAGTCTAGGGTAACAAGCAACACAGGTGCAACAGCATAGTCCCCGCGGAATAGGGATAAACGAATTGTTCGCAGATGAAGTCGCGGGCAACAGCTAGGTAGTGCATAATTATATTTTACTTTTTAGTTGTCTTCTTTTGGCGGTTTTTTATGGGCGTTTTTTTTATTTTTGCTGGCGTTTTTTGTCGGGGGTTTTTAAAATTTTTAATTAAAGTTTTTTTTATTTCATGTTTTTTAATCTTTGGTATAATATTTTTTTTAAAGTGTAGTAGTGTGTTGGATATCCTGGCTGCAGCATCAGCTCATCGTGTTGCCACCACTGCATTGTATGTAGAATCAAATACTGATCGAAACGAATCCAAACACGATATATCTGCTATGGTTTTATCAAGAGAAAGCCTAAGTGATAGTTTTAAATGATTCACAGTTAATAACTTTTGACATAATAATTTTTCTTTAGGTTGTAGGCCGCAATTATCATTAATGTGCTCCCGTTCATGACGCTAGCAGATGCTTCCAAATTATCAGGAGCTCATTAACGGTAATCGCTGTCGACCTCACGTAGAAAACATGAACCTTTATGTACTTCAGTACTACTACCATGAGTTTACAGTGACCGTACTCGATAGCGACGGCGTAAATTATTTGTAGAGGCGCTGTAAATTGTAAATGTAAATTGTACACAATTCTCCATACAAATAATTTACGCCGTCGCTATCGAGTACAGTCACTGTAAACTCATGGTAGTGGTAGGTACAGGGGGCTACTACGAAAATCGAAGTTCTTAAAGTACCGTAGATCTCCCTCTCGTATTACTTAAATAATATTGGCGTTAGCGGGACGGTAAGATACGAAGTTCGAATTTTGCAGTTCGTAGTACCTATAGGGCCAGGAAAAATAATTTAGAGTGGACTTCTGCCAAGCAGCTTCGCTATATGGATGATAAATGAGTAAATGTTATTGTTAATCATCTTATCATATTATGTAAATAAGTACTTTCTGTCATATTAAATCATCAAGCACTGTTATGATTAGATGAACTAATTACACAAAATATTTCTTTATCTAACATAAATTATGCTATCAATTATGCGACTTATGATTTAATTCTAACTAAATAATTAGGTAGCTGATATAAGTCGATGAAGGTGGGTGATTCCTGGCAGTTGTAACTGTAAAGTTAGCAAATAAGCAAATAATTTATTTAGGTGCCGTTTATAGAAGTCCGAATACTGATATCATAGTAGGTTTTATCGAGGGACTAAAATAAGCCAATATATACCCGAGGTGGTTAGCCACACTCGAGCTTTAGCGAGGGTGTCTATTTATCCGAGGGCTTGTATTGACTTTTAGTCTCGAGGTGAAAACTATTTTTCACTTCGATTGCGAGATAAAAATAGTTATTTCTGTGAATGAATTAATGCATTTAATAGGTTGCATAAAACTTTCATAGGTTTTTAAATACTTAAATCTTTTTAGATTTCGGCGGCAAATGATTATCAATTATGTCTTTTGCTCTTTGCTCGACATCATAATTTTCACTATCACTTGACGAAACTGTGAGAATAATCAATTTATTTTAATCGTTTATGATTTACGCTCTACAACAATTTCAAAGTTTTCGCGGTAAGTATTTTTTTCCAACCAACACAGATATAACAAAATCGCACCGGCGAAATGGTCCATACACAAACTGGAATAAAAAGAATGGCGCCACCTTCTATGCGGAAAAAGCATAGAACTAAGACCACGTAGACTAAGAACGTAACATTTTCGTCATGAAAATGGTCCACACACAATCTTATTTTATGCCAAAAACTAAGCAAATACTGGCTGTTTGAGTTTATTTAAGTCACTCGAAGTAAATTAAAAAAATAATTACTTTTACTCCCTAAGGACTAAAGTATTCACTTTACTCCCGCCTCTTAAGGCTATATTGACCTACTTTTAGAGCATGAGAAGTGAAAAAATAGTTTTTTGTCCAACCAATACATAGTCACTATCCTAATAACTGTAAAGAGTGATAAGTTCAACAAAATAAAGCCAGCTCCGAAGAACTACGCGAGTAACTTAAAGATTGTTTTTTTTTACCGGATAATCTTTGCAGGCGCCGTAGCGCTAATTAAAATTTTCAGCAAAGTTGCAAACACCATTGTTGTCTCTGAGCTATGTAAGAATTGGACGGATTGACGTAGGTTAGGTACATGGAGAAAATTCAAAGGTTCCTTTAAGGACTTCTGAACCCTAAAAAAAGCGGTAGATTGTTTTGCTAATGCGTAATAATTTATGTACGTTTACGTTTTATTTCAGTTTCAGATTTTTGGTAAAAACTCTGTATTTGTATCGGCCGAAACCGCAATTGCTAGCTTTTATGTTAAAAAACGGACTTGCAATGTTATCCGTTTAAACCAAAACGCACCCGAAATTATCTACTTGGAAGTGGCCAAGGCAATAATCTACTATTACCTGATTCAAGTATCGCAATAACGAGAATCATAATGAAATTATTCTTTGAATTCTTTGAATATAAACAACAAGCGATAAGAACACAAAAATAAATTATGTACTATTCATGGACAGAACACACCTAATGCCTCTATTTATTGCGAGGAATCGCATTAACACACTCATTACACTTTGTGCGCGCCACGAAGCACTGCTGTTTTTTCCACATTTGAACTTAGAAAAAGGTCAGTTCCAATATACATTTTTATTTTCTTATGATTACCTAAAATAAAAAGCCGTGGTGGCTGAGTGGTTTGACCTATGGCCTCTCAAGCAGAGGGTCGTAGGTTTAATCCCCGGCTCGCACCTCTGAGTTTTTCGTAATTCATGTTTTACGGTTAATGAAAACATCGTGAGGAAACCTGCACAAACCTTCGAAGCAATTCAATGGCGTGTGTGAAGTTCGCAATCTGCACTGGGCCCGCGTGGGAACTACGGCCCAAGCCCTCTCATTCTGAGAGGAGGCCTGTGCCCAGCACTGGGACGTAAATAGGCTGGGATGATGATGGTGATTACCTACCTATTGATGATAGTTGCATATTAGCACAGAATAGATACAAGTGATATTTTTTACTCAAGTTTTTTCATTAAGGGGCTGTTTCACCATCCATTAATTAGTGTTAACTGACGGTTAAATGTGATGCCGTCTCCGTCTATTCGAACAAAACAAATAGAGACGGCATCACATTTAACCGTCAGTTAACACTAATCAATGGATGGTGAAACAGCCCCTAATTGTTATTTGTCAGAGATGTGTAGCAACCCTGTCAGCGACTGCAAATCCACTATGGACTGGGAAGGAAGCAGTACCACTGCCATGAGTTTACAGTGGCCGTACTCGATAGCGACGGCGTAAATTATTTGTATAGAGTGCCCTTAGTGTAAGTTTTCGGTCACAAAATACGTCTCAATCGCGTTCGCGTTAAAATCTCAATTTGTATGCAAACACGAACAGCGCCTCTAGCAGAACGTTTGCGATGTTCGTGTTTCGATACAAATTGAGATTTTAACGCGAACGCGATCGAGACGTATTTTGTAACCGAAAACTTACACTAGGGGTAGAGAATTGTACAGCGCCTCTACAAATCATAATTATAACTTAAGTAAAAATGTATCTTACGTTATTAATGATGTTTCGTTTAAATTGACATTTTGGATTTGTATTCATACTTAAATAATGAGGGCTATCGCGAGTGAATTCGCCACTAGAGGCGCTAGTGTAGCGTGAGGTCTCCGAAATGTCAAATCTCATAGTTTTTGGGTGAGCTACGCGGGTTTATTTATAATTAGAATAATTTTGTGAATATTTTGCAATATCTGAAATTAATTATGGCAAATATGCGTTCCGGGCAATGAATGTCTGTGTTTTGAGATAGTTTTGTCTTTCGGAAACCTTTGTCCTCCCTTTTTTCCGAATAAAACGGGGACTATGCAACACTGTGGCATGCTCGATATTTTTATGGTACGGTTTTAAAGTGTATTAAATATGACTTTAATCTAAACTTTGTTTTCACGCCCGTAATAACAGACTTTGAAAGCCATACTTAAAAACCTCACGCAACATTGCGCCATCTAGTGAGACAAAAAACGATAGCCCTCATTGTGTTGTTGACATTGAATTTAATTATTATTATCCTTGTTTTGTCTTATTAAATATTCAATTTTTTTTGCATGCCTACTCTTATAAGGTAATTGTCATCATTGAGACTATCAATCCTATATACTTTTAACATCTCAACATGAACATGATGTTTTGCAAATAAATAAATTTCATTTCATTTCAAATAATTTACGCCGTCTGGTAGTGGTACAGACAGTGCCGTACTCTCACCGGCTAAAAAACCCGACTGCACGTCCCTAATTCCCTGCAGCTTTAAGTAATCCTGTTAATTATATACTGGAATAATGAAGTATTAAAATTACGATGTCAGGTTTCTCTCAGGTATTTTTCGGGCATTGAAAAATGCAGGCATGAGAAATATCTGATGATCAAATAACCAAGAGTCATTTAGAGAGACAGAAAGTGAGAAAGACTTACATCAAAGAGATCAAAATATGAGGAAGTATGAACTACATTATACGTAGCTCATAATATTTACTTACTGAAATTTGCAAATTATTATGTAGTAAGTACTCAAAGATATGTTGTTTTTATTGAATGAGGGCTATCGCGTATGAGCTCGCCGCTAGAGGCGCTAGTGTAGCGTGAGGTGTCCGAAATGTCAAATCTCATAGTTTTTGGGTGAGCTACGCGGGTTTATTTATAATTAGAATAATTTTGTGAATATTTTGCACTTACCTGAAATTAGTTAATATGGCAATTATGCGTTACGGGGCAATGAATATCTGTGTTGAGACAGTTTTGTCTTTCGGAAACTTTTGTCCTCCCTTTTTTTCCGAACAAAACGGGACTACGCAACACTGTGGTTGCTTGATATTTTTATGGTACGGTTTTAAGGTGTATTAAATATGATTTGAATCTAAACTTTGTTTTCACGCCCGTAATAACAGACTTTGAAAGCCTAACTTAAAAACCTTACGCAACAGTGGCGCCATCTAGAAAGACAAAAAACGATAGCCCTCATTCTGGTTGCATGGAGTTTTTGTATAAAATATTAAAGTAAAACCATTGTGTAACTTGTTATGCCTACTCCTAATTTAGTCGTTAATCTTGGGACACCAGGGCCGGATTTAGAGGTCTAGAGGCCTTAGGGCAACAAAGGAGTGGAGCCTCCCCCCCATAGTATTTTCCAAATAAAATGAACAGTACTGGTAATTATGTTTTTTGCTTAGTAGGAGAGCTACGTTTTTTATTCGTCAATATGTAGATAATTTCCATAAAGGGAAGTACGTAAGCCAACCTATGGGCACTCTTCCGCAGGGCCGAGACGTAGGCGAATTATATATATTGATAGAAAGGTTATTTTTTTGAATTCAATAGTTGACATTCTCTGTTAGTTCCGCTTTTTAATTAATGTACTTATAATTAAAAAGTAAGTATTATAGTTACTTTATAAATACTTTATAATAAAGATGACGTCCCTGCCTGGCATGGAGCGGTGGGCGGGCAAGACGGCTGTGGTGACGGGTGCGGGGTCCGGCATCGGCGCGGGCGTCGCCGCCGCGCTTGCCGCCGCGGGCATGCGCGTGGTGGCGGTCGACCGCAAGGAGGAGGCAGCCATCACTGAGGCGAGTAAACGCTCCAAGAAGGCGGCGGAGACATCGTGGGGTCACAGAACTTCCTGCCAGTTTCTCTCTAGTTCATCATGCCAACCAAAAAATGGCAACAGGGTCGACGTGGTGCTACCCCAAGGATCCTCGTAACGGTCGGTATTGCTACGATTTGTATGCCTGTGACGTGGGACAAGCGGTGATCATGATGACGATAGCTTCGATCAAGTTAGCGGTTAAGATGTGCGCCATACTGCCTGACTTCAATGAATATAATTCTCAACCCATTTACATACATAGGTACCTATAATATGGTGTCGGGATACGGTTTAGTCTTATTATTTGTCAGAAAACTTGATACTACGACGAGGCAATATAACTTGATTTGCAATGGTCTGCCGTACCGTTATCAAATCTTGATAAAAGGTAGGTAATTTCTATTATATACGCGCCAATACTGCATAGCATTAATGAAGGTAAAGTCCATATTTAAATGATGCGTTAGCAATTTTTGTATATTTTATTTAAATATTAATA
Source organism: Choristoneura fumiferana (assembly GCF_025370935.1). NCBI lineage: Eukaryota > Metazoa > Arthropoda > Insecta > Lepidoptera > Tortricidae > Choristoneura > Choristoneura fumiferana. The sequence continues at coordinate 11,554,106 of NC_133480.1, forward strand.
TTATAAATGCGAAAGTTTGTAAGTCTTTTTGTTTGTTTGTTACTTCATCACGTCTAAACCCCTTATCCGATTTAGATGAAATTCGGTATACAGATAGTTTGCGTCCCGGGGAAGGACATAGATTAGTTTTTATTCCGGAAAATTGCATAGTTCCCACGGCATAGTGAAAACCGAATTCTACGCGGATGTTACCCAAGGCTAGTTTTATTTATATCAGGAATCTCGGAAACGGTTCTATATAGGATGAATGATCTAGACACGATTTTGACAAGGCGGATAATAGGCTATTGCCACTGTTTACTGGTTTTTAAGTATTGTTATATTTTTTATACTTGGCTATAAATACTTGATATATTCCCTACTAATCATATCGATATTCCTCTTCCTCTGGAAGAAAAGAAATTAAAACTTAATTTACAACACCTGGTGGGCTATTGGAACCCGGTTTTAATAGGTATATATAAATTGTAAAGAAACCATTGGGTAACTCCCTTAGGAAACTCCAAATACTTTTGGTCAAGGCATGTTATTAATTACTTACGGCATACGTACTTATACTTACCTACAAAAAACAAATGTCATGGTTGTGAGTAAGTATTATTTGTATAATTTTATTATTGTGCCTCGAATCATCCCATAAACAAACGTCCGAGCGCGCAACGTAATTGTGGAACGGTGATGAGAGGAAACAGGAGATCCTAAGCCGCATTTCGCTTGCTGCCCGAGCTTATCAATGAGGGCTATCGTTTTTTGTCTTTCTAGATGGCGCCACTGTTGCGTGAGGTTTTAAGTGTGGCTTTCAAAGTCTGTTATTACGGGCGTGAAAACAAAGTTTAGATTAAAATCATATTTAATACCCGTACCATAAAAATATCGAGCAACCATAGTGTTGCGTAGTCCCGTTTTGCTCGGAAAAAAAGAAAGGACAAAAGTTTCTGAAAGACAAAACTGTTTCAAAACACAGACATTGCCCCGTAACGCATAATTGCCATAATTAATTTCAAGTAATGCAAAATATTCACAAAATTATTCTAATTTTATAAACGCGGGTTTATTTATATAAACTCGCGTAGCTCACCCAAAAACTATGAGATTTGACATTTCCGAGACCTCACGCTACACTAGCGTCTCTAGCGGCGAATTCATACGCGATAGCCCTCATTATTTCCCGACAGGCCTTAAACCAGCTGAAGTGCACGAGTAACGTGACGGCGCGTCAGTGCGACGTGTCCGACCTGAGCCAGCTGGGCGAGACCTTCCGCTGGCTCGACCAGCACCACGGGGGCGTCAGCGTGCTCGTCAGCTCGGCTGGCATGCTGCTCCCTGGCCAGATCACTGGTGAGCATTCAATTGTAAAACTTAAGGCCGGCAACGCACCCGCAGTCCTAATAATGCTGTAGGTGTCCATGGGCGGCGGTGATCACTTACCATCAGGTGACCCGCCTGCTCGTTTGCCAGCTGTTCCATAAAAAAAACTAGCTTTCCATGGTAGAATAAGTATACACCGTGTTATTTTTGATTTTCGCCAACTTTAAGAGAATATTCACCGGTTAAATAAAGTTTATTCCTTCTAGACACCAGAGGCATAACGTTTTATTGTTTATTTATTATATGTATAGATTAACCCGCAAATGAACGCACTGTGAGAAGCTAGCTAACATTACACGATGAAATGCTAAATAATACACCGTAGGCGTATGTGCGTATGTGCTTAAAATGAGAATTTCAGTGTTATTAATTAAGGAAGTTCATCATCATCATCATCATATCAGCCGTAGGACGTCCGTCCAGTGTTGAACATAATTTAGGCCTCCCCCATAGAACTCCAGTTGCTTCGGTTGGAAGCGGTCTGCATCCACCGTGAACCCGCGGCTTTGACCGCAAGACCCCGTCCGTATCGTTGGTGGATTAAGAAAGTTAAAAGTTAATAAACTTCACATTTGTATACTGATAATATTTTAATGTTATTACGATTATTATCCTTGAAACTACAGCTGGAAATTGTAGTTTAGTTCGAGATGAAATCTGACCGTCATCAATCTAGAATGAACGGGCATTTATTAGGCAAGCGTGCTCCATCTTAGTCTACATCCTCGCTTACCGTCAGCCTTGATTGTGGTCAAACGCTAGTTTTCTCCTGTATACCTAGTAAACAAATAAAAATCACTCTTCCAGGTATTCTGCTGAAACGGCTGCTGCAGTTGTAAACTAACTTAAATTCAACATTTCTTTGCGTTGCAGACGTTGGCTTAAACCCCTTGGACGAAGAAGTGTTGTGCCAGACCCTGGACGTGAACACGACGGCGGTGGTGATGTGTGCCAAGCACGCCGTTGCTTGTATGAAGCGGCACGGCATCGACGGACACATTATAAACATCAACAGGTAGTTATGATTCAAATATTTCCTGGAAATTGTTGTTGCTATGTGGGTAACTAGTTTTAGGTCAAACTATTTATTTATTTATTTATTCATTTATAAGTCATGTTCATTACATTAGGTGACATATTATTAAATAGTAGGTACACGACACCCTAACTACTACTACACGAACTATATATAAGCCTTTAGCTGCGGCTACCCTCGCGTAAACCATTTGATCTGGTACTTACTCCAATTTAAATTCCGGGATTTTAATAAATGGGATCATTGGAATTTCCAAAAGTTATCTACATAGAAGTCTTCATTTATGTTTAACCTAACTAATTAATGAGGAACACCTGTGCATTGCATGTCTTTAGACACTTAGACATAGCGGTTAAGATATAGGGATTTTAAAGGATTTTACGTTATATATGCTATCCTAGGATTACTAATGTATGGGCAAAAAACTGTTCCCAAAGTATCACATCCCAAAAATCATTTGCCAAAAAAACTTATCGCAATTTTACAGTTAATAATTTTTTTCGGCAAATTATTGTTTCACAAATAATTACTTAGTCATGTTTCATATTACCAAGTATTATTTAGTCAAATGTATCGTATGATATAATAACCTACTTATTTCTGGGAGCAGTTCGTTGCCGTGGGGGGCGCAGTTTTAACCTAACCTAACCTACTTTTCTGGTAGCAATTCGTTTCTGTGGAGGACGCAGTCTAACCTCATCTACTTTTCTGATAGCAGTTCGTTTCTGTGGAAGACGCAGGTCTAACCTAATCTAACCTACTTTTCTGGTAGCAATTCGTTTCTGTGGAGGACGCAGTCTAACTTCATCTACTTTTCTGATAGCAGTTCGTTTCTGTGGAAGACGCAGGTCTAACCTAATCTAACCTACTTTTCTGGTAGCAATTCGTTTCTGTGGAGGACGCAGTCTAACCCCATCTATTTTTCTAATAGCAGTTCGTTTCTGTGGAAGACGCAGGTCTAACCTAATCTAACCTACTTTTCTGGTAGCAATTCGTTTCTGTGGAGGACGCAGTCTAACTTCATCTACTTTTCTGGTAGCAGTTCGTTTCTGTGGAAGACGCAGGTCTAACCTAATCTAACCTACTTTTCTGGTAGCAATTCGTTTCTGTGGAGGACGCAGTCTAACCTCATCTACTTTTCTGATAGCAGTTCGTTTCTGTGGAAGACGCAGGTCTAACCTAATCTAACCTACTTTTCTGGTAGAGCAGTTGGTTTCTGTGGTTGGTTTGTGCGAAATGTTATTTTGAACAAACATTTTTTTGGAATACAATATTAGCCAAAAGAAAACGTTTGCTTAATAAACGTTTGTCGTAATAAAATTTGACAAAGTAAAATTATGCCAAATGTTAATTTGACCAAATGAATAAAATGCGAAATGTAAATATGCTTAAGATTCGTTTGGGAAATGAAACTACTGCGATAAGTTTTTTGGGAAGTAAAATTTAGCGAAAAATATTTTGCCAAAACGGCAATACACTACACCGCTGTCCTAATTTGGCACGACAGGGCCTTTGCATGCCAGCTGCTGGTAAAATGTGTGTAATCCATTGTATTGTCAGACAGTCAACGAATGTAATTCCTAGGCCACCACAGAACCGTGTCGTAATGACATTTTACGTCATTCGATAAACAATATAATCTGAGACGGAAATCTATACTGAGCGGCAAAAAATCTGGCCCTCAAATTTATGCAGTAATAAGTAATTTTGTACGTAGAGTGGGCCAAATTTTGTGCTGCTGAGTATATATATATAGGTAGTCATTCACGATGACGCGTACCGTGGTTCTTATTACAATGTCATTAATGTCTAATTCTGACAAAACCACGTGTCTCCGTGGATGGCTAGGTAACCCGTTTGTGTTGACTGGTTGACTCCGCCCTGCACGTTTTTCGATAGTTGTTGGAAACAGCATCTAATACCTTTAAACGAGCAATTCTTGTATATATATTTCGGGGATCTCGGAAACGGCTCCAACGATTTCGGTGAAATTTGGTATGTGGGTTTCGGGGATGACAAATCGATCTAGCTTGGTCTTTTCTATGGGAAAACGCTTATTATCGAGTTTTAGCCCGAGAAAAGCTTATTTTATACTTTACTTTAAATGTAAGTTTATTGTATTGTCGCAGCCTCGCGGGGCACTACATCCCGTTTAATTCTGACATGAACGTGTACTCGGCCAGCAAATACGCCATCACAGCCTTCACTCAGGCCCTCAAACAGGAGCTTGCTCACTTTAAGAGTAAGATCAAAGTGACGGTAAGACTTTAAAAAACTCAAAATAATTTTCGTGTACTTATAGCCTTTTCAACAGAAAACTTCAATATTCATTTTTCTAAAAGGATGTTTTTCCAACGCAGCTTTATCATTTATCATGAGTAGTTTTCAGATGAGAATATATAATCTGTCGATTATCCAAAAGAGAGTTTATCGGGAAAAATGTGGTCAGATGCGTGTGAAGTCGTTACCTTGCCACTACTTTTCTCAACAACCCAGAAAATCCCAAGCTGGTCTCCACGCCAAATTATCAGGGATATTGCAATAATAATTGTGGATTTTTTCAGAGCATATCTCCGGGAGCAGTGAGCTCGAATATGGCGTCCAAGATGTTGGATGTCCTGGACAAGGATCGAAATGCCCGCCCGGCGCTAAAACCCGCCGATATTGCTCACGCAGTTCTCTATGCACTCTCCACTCCACCGAACGTCAATGTAAGCAAATCTTTCTGTCCTTTCACAGTAAGCTTTCCGTTGATTTCAACAGCGTGAAGCACAATCAGCAGCAGAAGTGGATGAGCAGTTACACGACTCTACTGCCATAGTAATAAGCGAGTGCGTAGTTGATTTTGAGCACCACAACCCACAACTGCTCATCTACTTCTGCTGCTGACTGTACTTACTACTACGTACAGTCGAGTTTCAAAACATAAGAGTAAAAAATATATCAATAATATCTGAACACGCTTCTACGCCGTTAACAATAGAGTCATGTTCAGATATTTTTGAACAAGTTATTACTCACAAGTTTATGAACTAGACTGTACCCTGTTAATAATCATTCTGACGATTAAAGCTCTCTCGCTACAGTAGGTATGAACTCAAAAACACTACCATGACCAGGGACATTATTAGGATTAGGTATAGCCATCTCATAATGTTAGGTAAGTACTCTAAAAGGCGACAGTCTCATAGGCTAAATTCGGCTAAAAGGTAACTGAAGATAAAATATGTCTGCAGGTGGTAGGACCTTGTGCAAGGTCCGCCCGGATTGCTACCACCATCTTGCTCGCTAATCCTGCCGTGAAGCAGCAGTGCTTGCACTGTTGTGTTTCGGCGTGGAGAGTAGGACAGCCGGTGAAATAACTGGCACTTGAGGTATTCCATCTTAGGCCTCTAGGTTGGCAACGCATCTGCAATACCCTGGTGTTGCAGTTGTCTATGGGCGGTGGTGATCTCTTACCATCAGGAGACCCACTTGCTCGTTTGCCATCCAGTCGAATAAAAAAAAAAAAAATCTATCTATCATCTCATTTTTGACTTGAAGCTAAAGGTTGGAAATACAAGAAGCTAATCTTCTATACTCATTGACATGAGCCTCGTATTTTGAGAACAAGGTTTGCAATCATAACAGTGACTGATATATTTTAGTTTAATGTTGCAGGTAAACGAGTTGACCATCACGTCTGTCACCGAGACAAGATTATAAACAACCATCACTTACACAAAATATATATATTAGGCGATATGGCATATTATGACTAGATAGTTAGTGCGTTCGAGGAGCTCTGGGAGCCAATGGCGAGGATCCTTGCGCCGAACTGCAGGAAAGCTCTGACGATGTCCATCTTGAGGGTCCAGAGCGGAGATGAGGTCTGTTGCTGGTCGTTCTGCGGTCGATTCTGTGGGGAGACGCAGGTTACGTTAGTTATTGAGAAAATAGAGCTGCTATGAAACAAACCACTACTTTGCGGGTCGTTTTCTAACATACAAATAATACAGACATTTCATACAGATATGTCCTACAATTACAAGTGGAATTGGTATAACTATAATAAACTTTTAACTGACTACCGACCCTCACTTGTATTATACATACTAGCTTTTGCCCGCGGCTTCGCCCGCGTAGATTTCGGTTATCGCGCGCTGTTCCCTCGGGAACTGTGTATTTTTCCGGGATAAAAAGTACTCGTAGCCTATGTTACTCTCGGGCCCATAAACTATTTCTATGCCAAAAATCACGTCGATCCGTAGCGCCGTTTCGACGTGAAAGACGGACAAACATACAAACACAAACATATAAACACACACACTTTCGCATTTACAATATTAGTATAGATACTAATAACATGTCAAGGGTGCTCTTTAACATGTTATTTAATTTTTGCCTAGAAGGAGAGCTACGTTTTTAGGGTTCCGGAGCCAAAATGGCAAAAACGGAACCCTTATAGTTTCGCCATTTGTGTCTGTCTGTCTGTCTGTCCGTCCGTCCGCGACTATCAATGCTAGAAAGCTGTAATTTTGCACGGATATATATGCCAACTATGCCGACAAAATGGTAAAATTAAAAATTAGAAAAAACATTTTTTTAGGGTACCTGCCATAGACGTAAAGTGGGGGTGATTTTTTTTCTCATCCAACTCTATAGTGTGGGGTATCGTTGGATAGGTCTTTTAAGCTTATTAGGGGTTTGCTACGACAATTTTTCGATTCAGTGATTGGTTTGCGAAATATTCAACTTTAAAGTGCAAATTTTCATTAAAATCGAGCCCCCCCCCCCCCTCCTCTAAAATCTAAACCAGTGGGAGGAAAAATTTGAAAAAATTGAGGATGGTAGTAAGTATATCAAACTTGCAAGGAAAACTATAACTGCTAAGTTTGCTTGAGAATTATTAGTAGTTTAAGAGTAAATATCAGCCTAAGGTATAAAATATACCTAAACTTGGAAGATTCCGTATAAAATACGAAATCCTAAGAAAAATGACTTAATTTTTTCGTAATGGCTACGGAACCCTATTTTGGGCGTGTCCAACACGCTCTTGGCCGGTTTTTTTTATCTTACTGCGGCAACGAATTTAGGCCCTATTCTACGAAGTGCAAAATTCAAACTTCGTGTCTTGCCGTCCCACTGACGCTAATAAGTATTACTTGATACGAGAGTGAAAGGGACGGTACCATACGAACTTCAATTTTCGAATTTTATAGTAGCCCCCGAGATTGTATTTTATGTTTACTCAACTAATTTTAATACCGAACTAAATTAAGCATCAATCGATTTGTTAAAAGTACTATAATATGGGGGTGGGGTACCTAGTACCTACCTACTAAGATACTGCCATTTTGGACTTATCCATTCGTAAGTAGGTAATCGGAGTACTCGTGTCGTTAGTGGCAGGGCAACTGGGTGGCGATTGCGTACCTACTTAACATTGATACACATAATATGTAGGAAAGTATAACAGTTTAAAATTAAGGATTAAATTACAAAAACGATGTTATTCATTTGTTTTATTTAAATACATTACGTTAAGAAGTTTTATTTTTAGACAATCATGTATTATATTACTTATCATAATAACACAATAACAGTCTTACTAATTAAAAAAAATTAAGTATCATAAAGTTATAAATGCCATCCATGCAGCAGGTCACTATTAGAATAGTGCGACAAAGATCTTAATGAACGTGAGGGACGTTTGCACTATTATGAATATTATATATTATTAGCTTTATATACAGCTACCTACTAGTACTAAAAACCACAAACAAAAGATACACACAGCGATATTCACGGCAAACCGTAAAATAGTAGATTGTACAACAATAGCATAAAACGAGCCATTTTACCCGAGACGTTCAAATAGCCACCTAACTCAAGCCACGTCGAGGGGAAAATGAGTTTAATGCTTGAGTTTCATATTCTGCTTTTTGCTTCGATTACGAGAAAATGAAATAGCAACAGTGGAAGCAATTATTCACTTACTATGTACCTTTTATTTTTCATGCATTACTATAAAATTAGTTTTTTTTTAGTTTTATATAAATTAAAAATTATTAAAAAAAATATGTAGAAACTTCTTTGTTTGAGGCTGCTTACACCTAATTGCCTTGGTCTTCAGACGAAGATTTTTCTTTATGCACTAGAGCTTATTAAATCATTTTATGTCGCCCAGATCCTGCATAAACACGAACTTTACGAGCATGAGAAGTGAAAAAGTATTTTTTGAAAGGTAGTCGCTTTAGTTTATTGTTCAGTATCATTTGTTCATTCATCATCGTTGTCGAACATATTTTAGTTTACAAGTCGTTATCACAGCGATGAACACAATGCACAGATAGCATTTACATGTAATTTATCCCAAACAATCAATGAATAAAAATCATCAAACTCAACCTCATCCTCTTCCTCCTCATTCATTCATCTATCATATATCAGCGGTATTCATGCATTTTTGGCGATGGAAAACTTATTGGAAAACTAAATATTAGTCGAAGCCCTAAAAATAAAATAAATAAATATCATGGGACACTTTATACCAATTGAGCTAGTCCCAAACTATAACACTAAAATAACTTTAAATATAATAATTTAGTGGCTCTACAACCTTTGAGATATGAAGTATTTACTAAAATTATCCTCAGTACTCAGTATTATGGGCCGAATATTCGTTTTTTTCGGTAAGTATTCGGCATATTCGGCAGGTTTACCGAATATTCGTATTCGGCCGAATATTCGGCTAAATTACTGAATATTCGGCAAAGTGGTATTCTTCTTTTAACTGTATAGAACCATGTATGAGACGAGTGTTAAATGTGTTATTTTATGAGCTACCGTGCGGCTTTATGTTTTTGTTGACACTGTGCCTTATTTCCAATAAAAATAATGGCAGATAAAAAAAATGGTAATTAATTAAAAACAAAATATTTTTGAGATAAGCCATAGTGATTTTTATTATGAAATAAAATGATACTTACCTATAATTAATGTGGTCTTTCTTGTGAGAAATTAAGCAAGTTTTTTGTTTTAATCAAGGGTTGCATGATTAATTCAACAAAAATGAATCATATTTCAGTTTTTACTCAGGAATCAATTATGCCGAATATTCGGTCCGGTAAAAGTTTTACCGAACATTCGGCCGAATATTCGTATTCGGTGAAACCCATGTTCGGCCCATCTCTACTTTTGCGGAGCCCTCACAGGAGCCTTGAGACTCAGCGGAATGAGAATGGCAGGTCTATACTACTTAGAATATATCACAAATTAGGTACTAATGTTGTAAACTTTCTTTGTTATTAAGTTTGTTTAATCTTTAAAATGAAATAATCGTACTATATTAAATCACAAGTAGAAAACTACACTATCTCGGATTACTAAGCTTTTTTATAGGTAGGTACCTGAAAGTGCAAAAATCCCGCGGGGTGCCAATTAAATTGCTAGCAACAGCTAGGTTAAGATAAAGATTGCTGCTTGAACATTCAACAAGCGTCCCGACCCAATTTGGCACACTAGGTTTTGTCAGGATAATAAAGCACATACGTATCCCTATCCAGCAAGACATCGCATAAGGATGCCTTATGCAAGCAATAAACGTTAGTGCCATAGAGCCTAAGCAGGTCATATGCTCCTTGGTTCACCAAGGATGGGAGCTCCCCTTCGAGCTGCTCTTGGACATGTCTCCAGACAGCCCCATTAGCAAACTCAGCAGGAATCCGCCGGAGTCCTTCATAACCTCAGGTTCGCCGCTTTCGTCGGAGCTGCCTTCGGGAGCTTCACCCTGCGGTCACATTTTGGATATAGGAACAGTCATTATCAAAAGTACCTGGACACTTTAGTACTTTGTCACAGCAGTTATCAGTCACAGCAATCATTAGCATAGCAGTCATTGATATGACTGACATTTTGGGATGTGACAAAACTACTTATCTAAAGTACCTAACTAACACGGTATCAAATTTTTAAGCTACTTTTGTGACTGGCCGTAACATATTGTTTATTTATCGTTTGTCTTACAAATTACAATTAAATCATAGCTTATGGATTCATATAGGTATTGTTTTGATATAAGCTATCATGATGATATAATTTAGGATTTAGGTACAGGCCATGAAGTACTATGTGCTTTTGTAACCATTGTGTCGGTTATGTTTTTCGAGCGTATGTATGTATGTCTTTTTCTGTCTGTCTGTTTTTAGGCTAAGCGGCTGTATGGATTTCAATATTATGTGGCATAATGATACAACCACCATCTAATTACCTAATGTACTTATACTTAATTATATTGGTCAAAACTTTCGGAGTGACTAGGGTAAGTATATAATATTTCAAAATGGGGATCGCGAAAACATATTTATCGTTATTTGTTCAACCAATGAAAGTTTCAGCAACATAATTAATTAATCATCATGATCGCTAAAGGTACTTACAGCACTTGTTCCGCTTATGAGTTTAGATAACAATTTTCCGAAGAAGGCACCGTTATTTTTCTGCAATTAACATATAATATTACCTACAGTACTTAACTTATTTTCAATAGAAAATGATTCATTTCATATTTATTGACAAACGTAACATACCGATCCTCCACCTGTGATTGTATCAAGTGACGTAAGAAGATAACTTGCAAGTATTTCTCCAGGGTTTTCTTCACCTTCAGACTGAAATTTTTGTATAAGCTTAAATCATCAAAAGATTCCAAGAATCGTTAATGTAAGCACGACAAATGCATACTTACCAGTAGCCCAACAAACAATCCTATGCCTGACGCTATAATGTTGTTCAGATCAATTCCATCGCCCTAAAAATAAACATTTATATTAAAAGTATTGTTTAGGAATCACTTACTTAATTAGGGTTTTAAAGTGGGAACTATATATACTTACGCTGAGGCTCACAACTATTCCACTGACTGCGGCCAGCAAGGATCCTAAATCAGATTGGCCGTCTTCCTAAAACACATAAATTTTCAGAAACTTATTACAAATTCTTTCAAGTATGTAAAAACGAGTAGCATCAATATTATTGATATTACTTACCCCTCCACTCAATCCAGCCAGTAATCCTAGCACACCACCTCCTTGGCCATCTCCTCCGCCTGGTGGCTCGTCAGAGTCGTAATCATCATCGCCATCGTCATCACCATTGCTAGCAGTTTTCTCCTGGGAGGCGTTGGTATCATTGTCACCACTGCTACTATCCTTGTCACCGCCTTCCACGCTCTCCTCTGCAGCATTATCATTATCTTCTTCAGATTCATCGCTGTCGCTGTCAGAATCGCTTTCTTCAGTTTCTTGCCTTTGGAAAGGCGGTGGTTTTGAGTCGAACTTGTAATCAATATCTATTTCATTATCTTTACTGTCATGCCTACGCAGAAGATAGGGATAGGTGTCTCGTCTGAGAAACTCTCTAATCATTTCTCGTACGATTATCTGGAACTGTCCAGAAAAATATTAAACACATCGAGTGCTGAGATTTAAGGAAAAGGTGATGCCTAATGTGCGACTTGTAAAAGCTAAGAATGTGTTAAAAGCCAAAAAAGGAAAAAAAAACTTACCTTGGTTATTATTTCTGCAGTATTAATTCACTCTAAATCAAACGTGTAAAATGAGTAAGTGAAATTGAGTGGAATATTATCGTGCCGTACATTATTATGCAATTATTGTGCAATTTAACACTACGTCACTTAGAAATAAACGTATACCTTAATAAAGTAAGTGCCAAAACAAGGTCTTGTTAGTGCGTGAGTTATAGGAAGTGCCACGTCCGCGACATTTCACGGCTATGCGTTTTCCAATGCCGACAGGAAGTTGATTGCCAAACGAAACTCACACTCAAGTGCGTACATTAATGAGTCACAACTCACAAACAGTCGTTGAAGTAAACAACACCAAATCCGATAGTTCCGACACATGTTCCCGAAATTTAAATAGCCTTTAAAAAAAACTTAAACTATTGCGTGCGTGTTGTTTTGCGTCTCGATATGAGAAAGTCGTAAAGCCTGGCCTTAGGTATATTAAAGAAAAAATTTCGTGATCGGAATTGAAAACGTTATTTTGAAAGTACCGAATTTCATAAAACATATTATTTTCCAGGCGATTTGATCTTTCTCTTTCTTTAAATTGGATTGTTATGTTCTTAGTTTGCACTTTCAAGTAGCTAGATCACAAGTTTCATCACATCACTATCTAAATTATTCACGCATTTATGTGCTTAAACTCACGGGTCCACTGGATCCAGGAAACAATCCACTGGCGAGGTTCAGGAGGCTCATGATATTGCTTCCCCCGGTCGGAGCAGTCTGCATTGGCTCCCAGTCGTCATCATCGTCATCGAATGGGTCCGGGGTCTGGGACTCTCTCTTCTTCTCCTTGTAGGTGGATTTAATCGGGGGGAGGGTGAAAGCTGGATTCATGGGCACTTTTGAAGGCTCGTCGATTAAAGTGATACCCTAAAAATGACGAAAAAATTAGCTTACTAACTCGTTTATCGCTAACACGTGAGCAATGCAATTTTTAGGGATAAATCTATCCTATACGAGTATATCCTTCCTTCGCAAGGTTTAAACTATCGCTATATAAAATGTCATCTAATTAAATCAGTTCAACGGCTCAAGCATAAAGAGGCAGCAGACAGACAGACACAGTTACTTTCACATGTAAATATTGTGAGTAAATACTTCATGAAATTCTGGTATGTCGAGGTACTTCAATTTAAATTACTTATGTTTATCTATGTAGGTATTGTCGATACAAGTCATCGGACGCAACGAAAAATATAAACTTAAGTAATGACATTTTTCGATAGTCCCTGTGACGGTATGAAAACCTTCGTCAAAAAAATAGGATTTTTAGTCTCCCTGCTGGACAAAAGCCTCTCCTTTTTACCCGTCTGCGAAGAAGGAGGGTTATTTACACCATTCGTCCAAAAAAAACTTTAAGTCCCGGATCATGTATTTTGGCTGTTTTGTGAACATGACGTATATTTACACTTATAAAATTACTAGCTTTTCCCCGCGGCTTCACCCGCGTGGAATTCGGTTATCGCGCGCTGTTGCCTCGGGAACTGTGCATTTTTCCGGGATAAAAAATAGCCTATGTTACTCTCTGCCCCATAAACTATCTCTATGACAAAAAACACGTCAATCCGTCACTCCGTTTTGACGTGAAAGACGGACAAACATACACACAAACACACACTTTCGCATTTATTAATTATTAAATAACAAACACATCGAGGTAAGATGCCTAGGTAAGGTGCTGTCAATGTAGCAACGATTACGATGCAATGTAATGCAACGAGAGTAAAAAGAAAAATAATGAGTTATATTTGACGTAGTTTTAAATCAAGATTCAAGTCTAACAATATACCGCTGCCTGATGATTCTTCTCTATTCAAATGACCGATCTTACTGAGCGAAACTAAAAAACATGCGTTTTCCGATCATCGAAATTCGAAATCGTCCGAGCCGTTTAAGAGATCCCCGAAATAAATGCTCGTTAAATGATAAAAGATAAAGATAAATATTTAGATAAAATAATTAATTATATTCGATTGTAACGAGTCGAAGAATGTGGTATGGATGAATGCTATTGAGCCTATGGTGTTTGTCCCTAAATTCAACATTAATATTAAAAAATGATGTACCTAGGTATACAAGGTGTTAATTAAATAACTGAAAGACTTAAAGACTGGGCACTATAAAAAAAGGATTTAAAAACACAAACACAACCTAATTTAAAACATAGTGTAATCGATTCTACTCTCGATTCTGAGCAAAGTTCTTGGTTTCTTGGTTTTCATTTATTTAATTAACACCTTGTATTTGATGCTTTGAGCGCCACTACCTGTAGGTACAGCCAAGTGTAAAAATATGAACTTATGCAGTTTCAAAAATAAGCACCACAGACTCTTATTCCGACACAATAAGGCCGTAGTAACATATTTTTGAGTGGTTTGAATAGATACTTATTTTTGCACTTGACTGTACCTAACCTACCTACTGCCTATCTACTATTCTGCTCACAGAACAGAAAAAACTAGATTCTGCTGCTTGTATAAAAAGCTGTCCCTTATGCTGGATGGTTAAACATAACATAAAAAATTAGTCTATCTTTGATTGAGATGGAAAATAAGAAATATATATCAAGGGTACTCACAGTATCGCCTCGCGAGTTTTCCACCGACTCCACCTCATTGTCACCGAACCCTCTCCTTGGCCGGGGAATATCCAAAGGCACACTTATCGCGTTCCCCACCAGACACAGAGCCAACATGCCGGCTAGACCTTTCGCCATCATGACCGCGGCTGAACTAAACAACAACAACTGAATAATTAACGAAATTAACTTTCATTAAGTATTAAAACAGGAATCTAGTCAATCTTCCACTGTTGGGCAAACTAGACCAGCCGGTATTAATATACTAACGCCATAAAGAGCCACTTATCGTTAGTTGCGGTACTTTGAACTTTATTATGACGTCATTCATTAAGTTTAATTTAATTAGACATGGACATTAGAGTGCTACAAATTAACTTTTTTTTTATTGCCCGCAACTTCTGCGAAAAATTCGTTTATCGCGCAATTTCGGGGACTATTATACTCATTTATCGGAATAATAAAAATATCCTATTACTTATTTCGATCTTCTAATACCTAATATGCAAGGTATAGGTAGTATGCTTGCGCAAGGTCCGTCCGGATTGCTATCACCATCTTGCTCGCTAATCCTGCCGTGAAGCAGCAGTGCTTGCACTGTTGTGTTTCGGCGTGGAGAGTAAGACAGCCGGTGAAATTACTGGCACTTGGCGTATCCCATTTTAGGCCTTTAGGTTGGTAACGCATCTGCAATACCCCTGGTGTTGCAGATGTTTATGGGCGGTGGTGATCTCTTACCATCAGGAGACCCACTTGTTCGTTTGCCATCCAGTAGAAAAAAAAGCAAAATTTCGTGGCGAAAAACTCACTTTCGTAATTATACAATACTAGCTGGTGCTCGCGGCTTCGCCTCCGGAGTGTTTTTTTTTAATTTTCTAAATCTTCTTTTATAAGAACCTTCTCCTGATAAAAGCAAATATTTACGACAAAAAAGAACAGAAAGATATTTTTCACACCATCTAAACATTGTGTCTTTACACAGTCTCCAGCGAGCGGCTAACTAAACGCCGCAATCTAACCGTTATGTGTAACAGTTTGCTCATTAATTTAAGTAGGTACTATTGAGAGAAAAGCGAGAAAAAGCGTACACACGTAAATTTTACCACTAGGTATGTATCAAACAAAATTACTAGTGAGAGAGACGACTAGTAACCAAATAAGAGATTCCATTTAGGGATAAGTTCAACTTTGTACCTACTGCTTTCTCTCTGCTGTTTTATTAATAAATTATTAAGAGCAATAAATAGTTTACATGCCTCAATTCAGTTTTTAATTTCTGATTTTTTCTAACGTTGCACAACCAGAGGCCTTATTGTGTAGGTAACAAATTTGGGATCACAATCGTTGGCATCACTTCCTAATGTCATACGAATAATGCGAGGGTAGAAAGAGTTGACCTCTGAATAGTCTAACAGTAACTAAACACTTTCATGTCAAGACAAACGTATGTGGCGGCACTAGCGTACCTGACTAGATGCTGTCCTGGCGGACACCCCTCGTTGATTGGCCACTGCTCCGCGCGAGGACTATCTTATAATGAATCGTGGTTCCTTTCGCGTATACAGCGTGTTCATGTACGCTTACAACCATTTACTTAGCCAAATTAGACTTTCGAAAAAATAACACTTGAAACGGGCCAAAATTTATGTCAAGTTATACCTGTTAACTAGATACCTTATTTTTAAATAAATAAATTAGTTATTCACTGGTTAGATGCCTAGGGAAATGCTCGAAATCTGTAGATACTTACCTACTTACATTTTAGTTTCAACATGTTATTTTCCACGGATCACTAATTCCTACCCCCACTGGGTTAAATACCTACCTGAGCTCGTTCAACTTCGTTATTTTGATCAAAATGCAGTCTGTGAAATCAAACATTTTGCTCTACCTATAATGTATAATGTAGCAATGACACCTAATAATACGGTTTAAACGTCAAATAAGACCAACAAACAATGAATATATCACTCAGAAAATCGCTGTTTAGCTTTTATTGATGTACATAGCCGTCATATATTATGTATTATATGTATTATCTCCGTTTTGATGAAGTTCGGGTCTTTAACTTAATGGTCTTTTTAGGGTTCGGTAGCCAAAATGGCAAAAACGGAACCCTTATAGTTTCGCGCTATTTGTCTGTCTGTCTGTACGTCCGCGGCTTTGCTCAGGGACTATCAATGCCAGATAGCTGTAATTTTTCAGGAATATATATTTAAAGTATGCCGACAAAATGGTACAATAAAAAATATAAAAAAAATTTTTTAGAGTAGGTACCTACCTCCCATAGACGTAAAGTGGAGGTTATTTTTTTTCTCATCCAACCTTGTAGCGTTGGATA
Source organism: Choristoneura fumiferana (assembly GCF_025370935.1). NCBI lineage: Eukaryota > Metazoa > Arthropoda > Insecta > Lepidoptera > Tortricidae > Choristoneura > Choristoneura fumiferana. The sequence goes on from NC_133480.1 coordinate 11,571,000, forward strand.
GGTCTTTTAAAACCATTAGGGGGTTGCTAGAACGATTTTCCGATTCAGTGATTTGTTTGCAAAATAAAAATATTCAACTTTAAAGTGCCAATTTTCATTAAAATCGACGTCCCCCTTTAAAATCTAAACCGGTGGGTGGAAAAATTTGAAAAATTCAGGATGGTAGTAAGTATATCAAACTTACAAGGAAAACTATAACGGTTAAGTTTTCTTGAGAATTATTAGTAGTTTAAGAGTAAATAGCAGCCTAAGGTATAAAATATACCTAAACTTGGAATATTCCGTACAAAATACGAAATCCTTAGAAAAATATTACTTAATTTTTTCGTAATGGCCACGGAACCCTATTTGGGGCGTGTCCGACACGCTCTTGGCCGGTTTTTTGCATTGTACTTTTACACATTATATCAGCCTGTAGCTACGGGCGTTTTTCCATAGACACTTGTTGCGCCACCCGAGTTGCCAAACCACGCGGTTCCGTCCAAGAGTTGTAGTCGCGCGCTTCCTCGCTGTGCTTCCCGCGCGACGTGTCCATTGTGAGACGACTTCAGAGATGTTCGAAAGGCTCACTGATTAGTGATCAAAGATGTGTCAAACCAATGTTCGTCCGTAAGATGATAGCTGTCGTACGTACTGGACTGGACTGGACTGGTTTCAATATTTTGTATACTTTTTAAATTATACTAGATTCGCGCTGTCATCGTTCATCCACCATTGCCTCTCATATTTCGTTTTATAGATTTTTTTTACCGTATAACGGCAAATCCTACTAGACACTGGCAAAATTGTCCTCCAATGGACAGAGCCATATTATTTTTCTAAAAAACCAACCAAATTATACTATAAAAAATGTATTTATTTGAAACAATACTGTTCGTTGCAAGAATTACCAGGAGTCCCCGAACTAGGCTTCGTGTGTAACGCGATACAGTTTTAAATATGTTTCAGAAAATATTCAAACAATTACCATCTGTTTTTTTTAAGGACTGGTTGTAACATTTAATTTAAACAAACGGTTCTTTATTATTGAAAAAGTAAATTCGATTTTTTGTTAATCTTTTTAAGCCAGTATTTATTTTTTCCACTGGTTAGGTACTAAGGAAATTTCACAAGACATTGTTTACCGGGCTGGACCGTACAATGGGCACGCGATTTGAAGTAAGTTAATACAACTGGCTACCGGTACTTAGTATTTACGCCCCGCGCCTGCTTGTTACGTTCAACGTCTGTTCTTAGAGACAACGTAAACGATGGTTTGTCACTAAGTAAGTATTAATACACATCATGCAGTTGTTATTATGTTAAAAGGAATTTAAGCTGAATGCCCTGTCTGGACCAAGAATGTGTGCAAATTACTTTATACCTACTTACGAGACAATATAATAGGTTTGTGGAATCATATCGTTCAGTATAATTCCATTCGATCTTTCCATTCAATATGAAAGAGGGTAATTTGAATGTATGCATCAACATATGCACTTTGAGAGCATGCAATGTAGACAAAACACTCGTAGAAAAGATTTAATTAAATCCATTGCACCATCCCTAGGAGTAGAAACCAAACAGTAAAATTGTACAATAGCCTTCCCATAGTGTTAAATTGTTTAAAAGACGGCTCAGGGTTTATTTGTTTAGTAAGTGTTTTTATTATGCAGGTGATTTTATTAATGATACTTTAAATTATTAGTTGTAAGTAAGAAATATGTAAAGCTTGTCTAAACTAAGATGACGCGTGCCTCACTCAACTAAATCTGTTAATTTTTACTAATTAGACAGCAAATTTTTACATTAACCGCCTGACTCTAACGGGGAACTAAATCCCCGTTGGACTCAAGCGGTTATTGTAAGATTTGCTGTCTTACTAGTCATAATGAACTGATTTAGTTGAGTGAGGCACGCGTCATCTTAGCTTAGACAAGCTCCAATCCTTCCATCCAATCCCGGGATTATTAGTATGGTGAATCCCGGGATCTCGGGATTATCCATACTAGAAATCCAGGAATTGGATTCACCAGTCTTGACAGACGGATGGAAGAACATAGTTAGACACATAGACTACTTGATCAGTTAATCCTATAAGGGTACCGTTTTTATCGAGCATTTAATGTGACGTTAGAAGCAGTACAAAGACTATAATATAATTTGCTATAATATTTATTGACTAGATAAGTACGCTACAGACAGTATTTCTATAACGGCGGTAACAAAATCAATCATAATTTCCATTTATAGATTGTAAACATAACATAACAACTATAAAACTAAATTTTATTTACAGCTTTTTAGGTTTAATTTCACAGTAAAAAATACATTCAATGACCTACGTCGTATACAGTTTTCCCACTAAAATAGAGGTAATAGTCCTAGATTACTGTTACCATTCGGTAAAAGAAACGAGATGTACGTATTGGTCTAATAGATACGTAAACGTCGACGTAATACGATTCGACATCATAAGATGGATAAGAGTATTAGGTAGGTAAGTATTTAACGGTAATGAATTTTCGTATTTCTGTCCTAATTGCTCAGAAATTACTAGGTAAGTACCTATTAAACATTTTATTATAATTTAGGTGAGTAATAGGAATGTATATGGAACTTCGAATGACTCACGATAAATTATTAATTTATTAGGTAAGTATTTACCTGCAATAGTGCAATTTCGTGATATAATTACTGCGGCAATATGAACTTTGATTCTTGATTTGAATTTAGGTACATTGCTGATATTTTAATTACACGGCATGGTTCGGAAGAACGTACGATATCCTACTAATATTATAAATGCAAAAGTTTGTAAGTCTGTTTGTTTGTATGTTACTTCAATCACGTCTAAACCACTGAACCGATTTAGATAAAATTCAGTATACAGATAGTTTGAGTCCCGCGAAAAGGACATAGGATAGTTTTTATCCCTGAAAATTGCATAGTTCCTGCGGGATAGCGATAAAAGAATTCAGCAGGGCTACACGAAACTCGAAACTCGAAGTTCGTGTCGTGCGGTCCCTCTGACACTTATACTATTTAATACGAGAGCGAGAGGGACGGTATGATACGAACTTCGAGTTTCGAGTTTCGTAGTAGCCCTGCTGGCCGGACGGAGTCGCGGGTAATTACATCTCGTACTCATTATGGATTTTTTATCTCAACACCTATTTATTTTGTTACCCATTTCATTAGTCACTGGGTATGGCTAAAAATCCATCGACTCTTATCCCCCGAATCTCAGACACTACCTAAATTCGATCAATTCTGGAGAAACCTGGAAGGTTGGCATCCCCGGTTCACTAATGTTTCGCAACTAACATTTGGCAACCATTTTGCAACTTTTCATTTCGCAACTGTTTAATATTTCTGTAACTGTAAATATTTCAGGATTTTTATAAAACTAACCTAACCTAACCTAAAGGGTTCTACAGAATGGCCCTGAAATAAATCCTGAAATATTTACACTTTTAGAGTTTGCGAAATGAATCAGCAGGGCTACTACGAAACTCGAAACTAGAAGTTCGTATCGTACCGTCCCTCTCGCTCTCGTATTAAATAGTATAAGTTTCAGAGGGACCGTACGACACGAACTTGGAGTTTCGAGTTTCGTAGTAGCCCTGCTGATTCATTTCGCAAACTCTAAAAGTGTAAATATTTCAGGATTTATTTCAGGGCCATTCTGTAGAACCCTTTAGGTTAGGTTGGCAAACGTTAGTTGCGGAATGAACGGATACCGGCATCCCCACTCAAGAGTTGTCTATCGACATATGAAAAGTTAAACACTATCGACTATATACGTCCTTCTGCATGGTACCTAACCTACAGCAGGGCTACTACGAAACTCGAAACTCGAAGTTCGTATCGTACCGTCCCTCTCGCTCTCATATTAAATAGTATAAGTTTCAGAGAGACCGCACGACACGAACTTCGAGTTTCGAGTTTCGTAGTAGCCCTGATGGCCTCCTCTCAGAATACTAATAACACTACAGAATACTAATAAACATTAGAAATGTCACTAATCAGTCCCAACAGAAGCATCAGCTCGTGGTGGTCTCAATTTTTCTAGTAGTGGAATCGCCACTCCCACCAGCTCCTCCCAGGCTGCCAGTCGCCTGCAGGGTCCGCAATCGCAGCCATCCACCAGCATGTCCCCCTCTTCAAACCCCAGGTCCTCCCCTGAGCAGCCTCCGTCTTCGTCTTCGGATCCTGTCTCCAGATGCAGTTCCTGGTCCACGCTGTGCGCTTTGACGAAGAGAGGCCGGCCCGTGAAACCTTCCAAGGCTTTGTTTGGATAGTTGTTGTTGTCGAGGTCGAATTTTACCTGGAAGTGCGTGATATTAATCGTAAACATTATTCTTTACGTTTAATCAAGGTATTGTTACAATCCATTTACTTAAAATGGACTGCATTATGCCAAAGTTTTAAACAAAACGCTCCTTACTTATTATAGGCAAATGTTTATCATTTAAGTAAAAAAAGAACACTTAATTCTTAATTTTTTCTTAATTGACGTCCGTAGCTACAGTGGAGTTCCTAAATTTCTGAGCAAAAATTTTATCAAAAATACTTATGTGAACACGAATTGTTAACGGCATAGAAGCGTGTTCAGATATTAAATGATTGGGTTTTTGGCCACAAAAGAACTCGACTGTAGGTACCTACTAGTCTTTTCGTTGCAGCAATTGAATTTTCTTTATAGGAATTACCTAGACACAGGTACTTAAGTAGTTAAGTTTTAGTTTAGTTATACCTTCAGAAACTATACACTGCGTTTGAAAAACAGGACAAAGTTAATTATGTATATTGAAAATTTGTATTTTAATTTAATTTTGTATGTTACAGACAGATTTCTCCTATTACACATATGTCAATTAAAGTTCTATAGATATAATATAAATAATAGCATCAGAATATTTTACGTATTTTTTTTAATTAAAAATAACTGTTTACTATGTTAGTATGTATGTAATTAATCAAGGTATTTATTTTATCAGCACAGCAGTAATTTTGCTCAATTTCCATTTGGAGCACCCGAAAATCTTTTTGGTTTAAAAAAAATCTATCCTAGGTAGTCCAAGGATAGTATAAAAATACTGACATGATGTTTTAACTCAGGATTGCTGGCACGTCGTTCCCCGCCACTAGGTGCTTCGCAAGCAGCGAACACGGATTCGTCATCTGCAAAACAATACACACGATAAAATACAAAAAGATAGTAATGACCCCGACGTGATTTGAACACGCAACCTTCTGATCTGGAGTCAGACGCGCTACCGTTGCGCCACGGAGTCGGATGACATGGTGTACGAAATTCACTATTAATTTATGTGTTCGATTGAAATGATAGTTAATTATTCTGGATAAAGTTTAGATAATTAAAATTGATTACCAAATTATCATTTGTAATTCCCATTATGTTATATTTGGTTAGCAATGGTATGTAGCTACATGTAAAATACCTAACATTTTAGAACACTGAAACATTAAGATAAGATGAAAGCAGTTTCTATTTTTGTTAATGCCTACGTAAATTCAGTGCCAAATTCGTGTGATATATTTAAGAGTTATTAAGGTACGCTTAATTTTTAATTCACTTTAGTAATTAACATAATCTTGAATGTGAATTAAATATATAGGTAGTTGTAGGTATATATAATATTATGGTTATTTTGTGTAGGCAGATGTGACATAAAAATTACAGTGCGAGAAAGTACCTACCTACCTAACGCTCCTCGTATGCGGTCGGTGCGTGCGCTACTGAATTGTCCCCTCAAATACCAGCAGGTACCTATTGAGTCTATTCCATTTAAATATAATGCGGGTGCTTCGCAATCGTGTTTAGATTTCGGGGTTTGTTTTGTTGTCCAAACTACACTGTGTGGCGGTTGAGCTAACTGATTTGTCAATTTGTCACTCAGAATTTCGGTCGACAAAAACTTTTTTTTAAATCGACCTTGAGCATTATTATTGATCCAGTTGAATCGATCTCAGATAAGTACTCGTAAATCGACGTTCTATGAACTACTTAGCTACTGGTTCTCTGGAACAAATTATTTAAATATTTGGAACCACGAAGCACAAAAATGTAGCTTAGTAGTGAATAAACAAGGGCCTGGGTACACTATAGCTGACGCGGTTTGCACAGAGCGGTTGGATACTACTATACTTATTGAAAAATAGTAAGTATATCTAGCACCGTAGCACTCGGCATAACCTCCTAAGTTCCTAACGCCCAAGCACAGGCCCAAGTAAAATTTTTGATTTATGAACATCAAACTTTATGTCATTTATAATAGAGTTTGATTTAAAATTACAATAAGTCCTTTATAAAGGACTGGGCGTTAGGAGGATAAGGGTAGTTTTCACCCGCACCATATCGATGATTGGTGCTCTTCCATTGTGCGGTTTAAACGTTCCTTATTTCTACCTCGCACGTGTAAAATATGGAATGGACTCACCTGGGGTTTATTCATCTAGCTATGATTTGGGTACCTTCAAAAGTCGAGTGTATCGCCTAATGCAAGGCCGGCAACCACCCGCAGTCCTAATAATGCTGTAGGTGTCTATGGACGGCGATGATCACTTACCATCAGGTGACCAGCCTGCTCGTTTGCCGGATTTTTGATTAAAAAAAATCTACGCAGCGCTAACTGTGTGCCTCAAAAACGAACTGTCGCTAAAATCGCATGCATGATTTTAAATAAAAAAACCGCATTCAAATCGGTCCACCCGTTTACGACCTATGGTGCCGCAGACAGACACACAGACCGACAGACAGACAGACACAAATAGCGGTCAAACTTATAACACCCCTCTCTTGCGTCGGGGATTAAAAAAACTGTTTATTTTTATTTTTATTCGTTTTCTATTTCGTTTTATTCGATTTCTTTCTAAATGATTAACTAATTCTTTCAAACAAATTATAATAGGTAAAGGCTGGTAGGTACCTATGAAACAAGCGAGCGCGGCGGCGGCCTGGCGCGTGAGCGCGGGCGCGAGCTGCGCGTGCGCGTGCGCGTTCCAGAGCGCGCGCGCCAGCAGCGCGGCGGCGGGCGCATCGCGGGCGGCGGCGGCGCCGGACAGCGCGCGCGCTGCCGTCGCGCCCGCCGCCGCCGCCTCCGCGCCCGACCCGCACACGTTCACCAGCACGCCGGCGGCGGCGCAGCGGACGCTGGGCTCGTCTGGAACATTAAGTTACCTAGCAACCATAGTTTATAGTTTTTTCTCAAACATGACATGAAATATTGACGTTGTGTTACAAATAAAATAATAGGCCGAGAAGTATCGCGCTACAGGCGCTGTGGCTCAGCTGCGTGCGCGCGGTCAGTCTAGCGTCCCGCCAGCTTCATTTCTTGTTTTTTCCTCTACAGTAATGTACCTACTAATAGTGGCGATCAGATTGGGACGACTAGTGGCCACCTTAAGTTGCAGACGCTGGGCTCAACTGGAAGTTCAAGTCCATTGCAGTTAGACTATTAATGCCTCCTTTAGTTGGGGAACGAGACGCCTCTGGGCAGGCCCGTAGGATGCAAGGGCTTGTGATGCAGATGGTTCTCTGTCTTTTCGGCGAAATATTTTTCCCAAAGATTTCATTTGCCAAACTGTTTCATTTCCCGATTCACGATTTTCTATGAAAATTTTTTTCAGAACTTTTATAAACAAATCTAACCTAACCTACGCGTTCTATAAAACTATAAGAAAATCATCTCATCATCTCTCAGCCGTAGGACGTCCACTGTTGGACATAGGCCTCCTCCATAGACTTCCAGTTGCTTCGGTTGGAAGCGGCTTGCATCCACCGTGAACCGGCGGCTTTAAATAAGCAGGTCATCTGTCCATCTCGTTGGTGGACGTCTTACACTGCGCTTGCCGATCTGTGGTCTCCATTCGAGAACTTTTCGGCCCCAACGGCCATTCGTTCTCCGTGCTATAGGATATGACCTGCCCGATTGCCCATTACCACTTCAACGAGATAATTCGCTTGGCTATTCCGGTGACCCTTGTTCTTCTACGTAGCGCCTCATTTCTAATTTGGGCTCCACAGAAAACCAGCGTTACTGCACATAATGTGCGGCAACACATGCTGAGTGGAGACCCCTTCTGGTATCCTGCCGTGTCACCTAGTAACATAGTTTTAGTGCTAGTTCTAGTCTTAGTTTTAGGTGGTACTTTTTGGAGCCAAAATAAACTTTTCTTTCTTTCTAATTCGATCTATAAGAAAATACACTGAGATTTTATTTTGTTCGATCACAGAGTACATATATACAGAGACACCACCTAGTACAAGCAAATGGTATCACCCTAATACTGGCTATTCAAACTGGCTATTTTTCTTTCCTTCGATTTTCAATAGATGGCACCAGTGAGAACACAAATAACACGATACGTATTGCCATCTAGTGAGACACTAAGGATACGGTACACTGACAACAACCAACAAGCTCACCAACTGAGCCTAGACGACTAGAGATACGCATGATGTCTCTGTCTTACTTACGTCATTAGAAGGGAATGGCATGTTTCTCTCAAATAGTTTCGACGAATGTGAGCAAGCGCGGGGCAAGCCCAGCAAGCGCATTCCGGTTATTCGCCATCTAGCGTCACAATTGCAAAACACTACGAAAGCCTCATAGCTGATATGTAGGCTATACTTTCGTATTCTCAATTTATTATTTTTATGGTGTTTCTTATCTTCAAATTGAGGAGTTGAATTAAGGTTGATGTGAAGTTGTGTTTATAAAATATGCTAGTCTTTATTTGAATCTTAATATTTCTACTTAATTCGGCTTATTCACATTTTATAATTTACAAATGTTAATAGTAGTGCCATCTATTGCTGTTTTTTTGTATTAAATATAGCTTGTAGGGATTGGTAGGCCATGGTTTCGATGAAAATTGAGAGTTGAGAAATAAACAGTTTGGCAAATGAAACATTTTGGGAATAATCTTTCTGCGAAAATGAAGGATACCGAATGCAGACAATGAGGGCTATCGCGTATGAATTCGCCACTAGAGGCCCTAGTGTAGAGTGAGGTCTCCTAAATGTCAAATCTCATAGTTTTTGGGTGAGCTATACGCGGGTTTATTTATAATTAGAATAATATTGTGAATATTTTGCAATATCTGAAATTAATTATGGCAAATATGCGCTCCGGGGCAATGAATGTCTGTGTTTTGAGATAGTTTGTCTTTCGGAAACCTTTGTCTTCCCTTTTTTACGAACAAAACGGGGACTATGCAACACTGTGGCATGCTCGATATTTTTATGGTACGGTTTTAAGGTGTATTAAATATGATTTTAATCTAAACTTTGTTTTCACGCCCATAATAACAGACTTTGACAGCCACACTTAAAAACCTCACGCAACAGTGCGCCATCTAGTGAGACAAAAAACGATAGCCCTCATTGCGATATTAACTGGACGCAGTACCGTGGTGCAGGAATGCTGGCAGCGCGTCAAGCGCGCCCTCGAGCACGATGAGCTGCGCGGCGCGCGGCGAGCGCGACAGGTTGCCGAGCGCGCGCGCCGCCTCACACGCCGCGCCGCCGCCGCCCCCCCCGCCCAGCCAGCGGCAAGTCGCTACAACATCAGATCATCATCACCTTCTTTATCACTTTAGGGGAAAATATCACCAGGCGAGTTGAAAGCGAAGGGAGGCCGCAACGCTTTCATTGCGAGCGTGCAACGATGTCGTTGCGTGCTTACCGCAAAATCGTTGCGAGCTCGCGGCGAACTCGCTGCGCTCTAGCCTCGCTTTTAACTCGTCCACAAATCACCAGTGTTATAAGACTCTAAGGTGTCTTCAAATTTTTCCGGAATATTTCCGCAATTATGGTCTCGTCTGAGCGAGTGCATAGGTAACCAAAACGCTACGCGCCAGAAATTCACGGTGGAAATAAATTAAGCAAAACGCCAGCCGCAGCCACTCCACAGACGTCCACTGTTGGACTTAGGCCTCTTCCAGAGATCTCCAGTTGTTTCGGTTGGAATCGGCCTGCATCCATTGTGAACCCCGCTTTAACAAGATCATCCGTCCATCTCTTTGGCCGATGATTCCCTTCGTGCGGGTCCCGAGTCCCAAGCGCCTGCCTACCTTTGCACAGCTTGTCGATAGTGTCTGCGAGCGCATCGGGCGGCGCGGGCGGCTCGCGGTAGAAGGTCACGTTGTTGAGCGTCGCGAGCGCCGCCGTCGCCAGCTCCTCGCGCCGCGCCCGGCTGCCTGTCGCAGGCTCCTTCACCAAAAAATGTTTTTTCACTTCTCATGCTCGTAAAGTTCGTGTTTATGCTGTATCTATGCGACATAAAATGACTTTTTATGCTCTAGTGCATATAAAGTGAAATCTTCATCTAAGACCAAGGTAATCAGATGTAAACAGACACGAAGAAAAAAAAATTATATGTTTTTTAATATTTGTTTATTTATATTAAAATAAATATCGATTAAAATAATTAAATAGAACTAAAAAAATATAATTACACAGAAATGCATGAAAAATAAAAGGTGCATAGTAAGTGAAAAATTGTTTCCACTGTTGCTATTTATCATTTCCTCGCAATCGAAGTGAAAAGCAGAGTATAAAACTCGAGCATTAAATCCATTTTGCCCTCGACGTGTCAATCCACCCTCGCCGTGCCGGCTCGGGTAGCTATATAAACGTCTTGTGTAAAATGGCTCCTTTTATGCTCTTGTTGTACAATCTACTATTTTTATAAAGGTCACCGCCACCCTTGGAGACTTACAGTACCATTGGAACAGCTGCTGCTGGTGCATTGCCGGCCTTCCATAAAGTGGTACTCGCCTTTGAAAAGGCACCCTATTTGTAGCAAGTCGAAAAAACCTCAACCGCCAGTCCAACTACTTAGTACCTACACTGTTTTAGTAGCTATAGAGGTGCACCAGCACCATCCTTGAAAGTGGTGTTGATGGAAAATAGAAACTAATACTTCACACGCGGTCAAAGGCATGCCTGGGTCCATGAGCATCAACATTAGTAAATTAAATTGTAATAAGCTGAAGTTTATTTTTATTTCAACGTACTCGTAAGTAGCATCTTGCCATAACTTTTTAGCAGGCGCAAACATTAACACACCTTTGATTGACCGGATACAAACGCATCAACGAATCATATCAGTTTTTTTTATATATATCGCTTCTTTGTGACAAAACTGTGCTATCTCCAAAGTTGCGATATTACCAGATGTCACAGTTTTGTCGCAAAGGTACGATATACCTAGTGCATACAGCTTACAAAATATTTATACATTTTAGCGGTACTTTACTTACTCCTCTTTGGTGTAGTTCTAACGATGTAATTTTTGGGAATTTCCATAATTAAATATCCAGATTTATTTTTTTCAGGGTTCGGTACCTCAATAGGAAAAATGGAATCCATTTTCTCCGAGACTACAAGTTTGGTAGCAAGAGTCGCTATTTAGGTGTGCTGAGAGAATCTTCTGTACTTTTATACTTACTATGTATTATGTGACTAACTAAAACTAAACTAAGTGTTTAAATGGTTGTAGCTCTAGTATATATTACATACTTATTTTTCTCATAAATGCACTTCAATACTAAATCAGCCATCCTAACTAAAGTTTAGTTACAGTTAATCGTTGTCATATTTGGAAAACATTAGGCGTGTGCGGGGTTCGAAGCAACATCAAGACGCGGTGTACAACCCCCGCTTCCCTAGCCCACGGTTCGCCGCAGCTTGCGCGTAGACTGTACAGTACGAGTACGTGTAGATATACTCACGCCGTCGGCAGCGGGCCGCTCGGCCAGCTCAAGGCACGCCAGCAGCGCCTGCATGGTCCGCTCGGCGTGCTCGGCCGCCAGCCCGCGCCCCGCCCGCTCCGCCAGGCAGAGGTTGGCTACCACTCGCACCGTCTGGGCCATATACAACTCATCAAGGTACTGATGAACTTGAGCTGAGCTTGAACTTGTAATGAGCGTTTTAGCGAATGTTATCATTACAGAGTGCCACCAGAGGCCATATTGCCTAACGTTTCTGACGCTCGCAATCGCAATCAAAAGACAGATTTCGCATGCAAAAACTGTTTTTTGATTGCGATCGCGAGCATTAGAAATGTTAGGCAATATGGCCCCAGAGTTTGAAGTCACGCTCACAAGAACAACTCGTTTAATGACAGTGGGATTTTGACATTCATTCATTTCATTAATTCCCCTATGCAATCAGTTCTTCATGTACTCGTAGCTGTGTGTGTAATCTAATCATTCACTTCAACTCTTGTTTATTTATTTATCTACATGCATATCATAACTTCCCTATTATATGTTCAGAAACGACTATCAAATGGCCTTTATTAAGAAACCTGGTATCTGCGGGTGCATCTTAATGTTCACATTAAAGTACAGTGCATCTTAATGTTTACATTCAAGTATCGGTAATACTTTTTTTTAACAATGCATATCTGTACATATTGTAGAAAACTTATGACATGCATGTAGATAATAATTTATTTTTTTATTTATTCCTCTTAATGGCGGCCATAAGGCTTGGCCAATGTCAGTTAAATTAAAGATAAATTATATTCTTCTTATGCATGTTGTACGGTGATTGTAGTTTAGATAATAATTATTATTCAAAGTCAAAGTCAAAGTAAAAGTCAAAGTCAAGTCAAAGTCAAAGTCAAAGTCAACGGCAAAGTCAAAGTCAAAATCAAAGTCAAAGTCAAAATACAGGCCATATCTGAACATATTATAGAAAACTTATGATATGCATGTAGATAAAGTTATGTATGCGGCTATACATAATTAGGCATTATGCATCAGCCACATAAATAACTATTATAGCATAGTAGATAAATCGATTAAGAAGAAAAATTTGTTAGTAGGTAGGTAATAATGTTAATAATTAATTACCTTAATTAGGACATCTTCATTCGATCCATCGGAGCCGCCCATATCTGTTCCTGTGGGTAGAGTGTTAACATGAAGTAAGTATTTCAGAAAATAAATTAAAGCTGGTATTTCACCAATTTTACCGACGCGGAATCAAAATCGGCTCGACTCGGCTGACCGAACAGAGCCGAGCCGAAAGAGCTTTTTTGATTAGTTTAAGCTGTTCCTTAGTTAATGGATGTGGATAAACCCTTAAAGTTGAACCTACCCACTAAATGTATGTCAGGGTCGTCGTCGGGGTCTTTGGGATCGTGGTCGCTGCGCTGCGTGTACGACTCCAGGATGGTCAGTAACACGTCCACGCCGCCTTCCTCGTCGTAAATCTACCGCAAACACACAATTTGACCTTTGCTCAGCAAGTGACACATCTTGACACTATAAGATTTCACTGTTACAATCACCAGCACCAATATCTGTCTGCCACAACAAAGCATGTACAAACAACTAATACGATTATATTTCTAGGGCCAGATATTTTTGCACGCTTCGTTGTGGCAGATATTAATACAGGCGACGACTGTACAAAACCTAGCGCGTAGGTATATTCAGCATGTTTCTTTCTGATTACTGATTCTAAACAACAGCATTTCCACTGTTGTGTTTAAGCAGTCAGAAAAAAAAAAACAAAAAAAAAATGATTTACATTAAGTAAATTAAATACATGAAACTACCGTGAGACTCACTCATATTTTATATAATGACCTGGATAACTCACGTCTTAAATCGAGTTTAGCTCGACATGTCTTTCTTTCCGAAGACGAAGGGCTACGGATTAGCCCGAAACATGTCGAGCTAAACTCGATTTAAGACGTGAGTTATCCAGGTCATTATATAAAATATAAATTAAATACCTTTAAACGAGCAATTCTTGTATATATTATAATTAGAATCTCGGAAACGGCTCCAACAATTTCGATGAAATTTGGTATGTGGGGGTTTTCGGGGATGACAAATCGATCTAGCTCGGTCTTTCTCTGGGAAAACGCTTATTATCGAGTTTAAGCCCGAGCAAAGCTCGGTCGCCCAGGTACTTTATATTAAGTATACCAAATCTGAAGTCAATCTGACAACTGGCACTGGGTCAAAATGCAGTTGCACGGTTTGACCCGTACCTACATACATACATAAATTAAATAGCAAGTTAAATAAAAGCCTGTAATATTAGCGAGTGCGGTGTCTCACGTCGAGGCGCGCCTGCTCGTCGGCGGCGGCCATGTTGCCGAGCGTGTAGGCCAGCCGCACGGCGAGCGGCGCACGCGCAGCGCAGGCCGCCAGCGCGCGTAACAGCGCGCCCGCGCCCGCGCCCGCCGCGCACAGCCACGCGCAGCACGCTGCCTCCGCTGACAGCACGCTGCACGAAAAATGTACCTACATTTACTAGAGATGGGTAAATCCTGATCTGAAGATTCAAAAGAGTCAGATCCTTAAGCGGATCCCAATCCCTTATCAATTGACTCCTTTCAAATCTTATCGACTCCGAGGAGTTACTAACTCTGACCAACCTATTGGATCGAGCGACTCGCGATCGGCGATTCAGCACTCACTTCACTTTCGTTCAATCACGTCGGATCGGATCGGATATGTGCCGTCCCATTTACCACGAACCTCCCCTACCTCCCCTGCCTACCTTATTGCCTACTTAATGCACTCCATAGGGCATGTTCACAGTGGCACGTACCTGAGACATCGCGCGACGTTGGTAAGCACGTCCCGGTCGGTGTGATGCTGGAGCGCGGCGAGCAGCTCGGCGAGCGCGCCGCTCGTGACGAACGCGCGGTCGCGCTCGCCGCCGCCCGCCAGGTTGCGAAGCGCCCCCGTCAGCTGGTACAGCGCATGCGTCGACTGCTCCGACACGCCACGGGGGTTCTCGGCTTTCTGTGCAAAAATACTCTGCTGTTTCACTGGTATTAGGACCCTACACAATGGGCAGAGCGGACACGCAGCAAACCGCACTCAACAAGCCCTAACAGCTGCAAAGTGCCGCGAAAAGTGAGGTTATGTCACGTAGTGATTCTATTCTCGTGTCCCTCGAAGCAGTAGGTACTCTTGACCTCCACCTAGGCACAACAACAACGTTAACAGAGAGTTGTTTGAGTTGGAAATTGCAGCAAGGCTGAAAAGTACATGTGTTTACGCAAAACGTAACATAGGTCGTGTCGGGAACCTCGGGAACGCGCGAGTGTCTGCGAGGGTTTTACGTGGTAAATGTTATGGCTCTGGTTGCCTCACCGCTGTGTTGAGTATCTTGAGGTGGAGCGCGGCGAGGTGCAGCGCGCCGGCCCGGGCTGCGCGGGCGCCGAGCCGCGGCTCCAGCGCCAGGAAGCGCAGCGCGCCGGCGCCGTACACGCAGCACTCGCCCTCCGCCAGCGGGTCCGCGCGCCCGCACCCCTCCACCAGCAGCTCTGAACACACGCCGACCAACCAACATCATTCGACTTTTGACACCGTCTTACTGTTATGGATAGTTTCCTATCGCATATATTGAAGAAATAAGAGACCGTAAGTAAGAAATTTTAACGAATTCTATCAAATCGTTTTATAAAATCCTCTCATTCCACTCGACTCATTTCTTCAGTATAAGCGACAGGAAATTAATTGCGGTTGAAGCGGTCGTAGAACTACCCAGATATATTATATTCCGCCAGCATGGCCGCCGCCACTCGCCAATAGACATACGTCAAACACAGTCGTTTTAATTATATTTAATTTTTCTTCTTTTGTAATTTCTTTCTTTGGGCAAGTAAAAGCCATCTAAATTAAAAATTGTTTTTATTTCGGCGACCACAACTCTACGCTACGCCCCAGATACCAGTACCGGAGTTCACTTCACTTAGGTACACATTCGTAGCTATACGAGCAAAACTATATTGTCAAATTATTAATAGTTATTCTGTTTACTTCTTTTATACATACATGTAAACATATAACCGACCTAACAGATTGGTATCCATGAAGAAATGATCGTTGTTGTCGTTCCTGGCTATTTTAAACACCAACTTGCAAGCAGCAGCAAGATGGGATCCCGTAACCCTCATCTGAAATACAAGGAGATTTACATTACCACACGTAATATAAATACTCTGTCATTCTATCAAACTGTCCCTAAAGCAGGAATCGCGCTATACGAATAACCATAGGTTATATGGGTGATTCTAATAAAAGTGGCATTATAATCTGCCAATGAGTTTTTGAATACAAAGTACATTAAATATACGTTTTTGAGAAAAAATAAAAAATGGACATATGTAAACATAGACCTTTTACACCGAGGCCAGGCCATTTTATTTATTTAACCTTATTACTTTAAAAAATAAATAAATGTAAGTACCGATTTTCACTGTAGTCTGTCTTGTCCAAAAGGGACATGCTCCCGGTTTTAGGCCTGTGAATTATTTGTGTACTATTTCACAAATTATATTTTATAATATATTGCAAAAACAATAGTACGATATTCATTTAATAATAGTACGGTCCTAAATAAATCATTTTTATACATCAATATTCGGACTCAAAGTTTGTCCAGCGATTTTTTCACTGTAGTCTGTGTGTTCGCGTTGTTGGGTCTCATTCACACACGGAGAATGATAGACACACCTTAATCATCGGTAAACATTCAGCCAATATCTGGCTCACCGCCGTACGGAACGGTTAGAGACCTTCTGTCATAGTTTTGTGGCGATTAGTGATCGAAGGCGGCAAACTGGAGTTTGTAACGGGTATGTTAACTTTACATTGTCTCGATTATTTTATGTTATTTATATGGGACGTTATTAGATAATCATTTTAATGTGATATTATGAACGTATTTACTTACGTTACTAAGAGTGGCACATTCATATTTTTGACGGTTTTAGAGTAAATGTCTTTTGAATCCACTTTTCACTTTAATCTGTGTCACTTTAATCTGTAACTGAAGCACAGACTAAAGTGACTCATGGCAGAAAAAAGTGAACTATAAATTATTTTATTAAAAATTGCATATAATTTCTAAGAATAACTTTACGGACTTTTTTTTAAGTAGTACTAACAGTGCTCTACCAAAGTAAATGTAGAGAATTGCTTTTTATTAAACTAAACACTCTTATAATTTCACTTTGTGTGTCTGTTTATCTATCCGCGCTAGATCCATTAGTACTATATCTGTAATTTTGCGTAAATATAGCTTTTGCAATTTTTTTTTGGAGTGTGACCCCCTCCCCCCTCTAAAAGTCGTTTAGGGGCATACATGTCCAAATGTCAGAAAGTCCAGGTGTCACATTGTCCATGGTCAAAAAGTCCGAAGGATGAAACGTCCTAGTTCTGAAGGCCTGAATCCCATAATGTCTCATTGTATAAAAATATGACTAACACAACTAAATGATAAATATAACTGAAATAGATTAGAGAGCTAGATTGCTCATCTGCATTATTTCCAGTCTGTTATCTAACACCCTGAGACCCATTCTCAGTAAGATCCAGATGCATCTATGATGCTTCGTACATGTCATGTCGAGTCGACAAAAATTGACCAGCTGATCCAGTCATGCAGATGGACTGGGGCCTCCTTCTACGTTGTCTCTTTCCATATTGTTATCGTATTGTCTACGTGGTGGCAGCTCTTATTGACTTGACAGTAAAGGCGATCGAGTCGAAAACAATTCGATTGCAATAGGTGTAAACAAAACCAAATTAGAATGAGTGAGACCCCTGGTCTCTCGTACATATGGACTATCCGACATTAGGGCATTATAACCTTCGAACTTTTTGACAATGGACAATGTGACACCTGGACTCTCGGACATATGGACTATCCGACATTAAGGCATTATAACCTTCGGACTTTTTGACCATGGACAATGTGACACCTGGACTTTCTGACATTTGGACATGTATGCCCCTAAACGGAGAAGAGTGGTTAGCACGAAAAAGGGAGAACGAAAAGAAAAGATACGAAAACATAAAAAGAAATCCAAAAGTCTATGCTGAGTTCCAAAGGAAACATAAAGAACAATATCAGCGAAGAAAACAGGAAGGAAAAATAAAAAATATACATGATTTAGCAAATGTTTTTTGTTTTACGGCTCCATTTTAAAAAGTCGTAAAACAAAAAACATTTGTTTAAGTGGTAGGAGTTTAGGGTTAAAAGGATACTAGTAAATTACAAATAACCCTGTATAAAATATGAATAACTTTGAAATAATTTTATTTTCTTATATATGCCTCAAAGAGACTGATATTTTTTTAAGAAATTACATTTAGGGGCTGTTTCACCATCCATTGATTAGCGTTAACCGACGGTTAAATGTGATGCCGTCTCCGTCTATTCGAACAAAACAAATAGAGACGGCATCACACCTAACCGCCAGTTCACACTAATCAATGGATGGTGAAACAGCCCCTTAAACTTATGATACATTTCTTTGATTTTTGATATAATTCTCTTTAACCTGGTAACTTTTCACTACTAGCCTGTCTAATTTAACTTTAGCCTGCTTCATCAATATTTCAAGAACCCATAACTCTTAAGTTTTTAGGAATACTTTGTTCCTTTAACATATTTGTAACAAATGAAATACCAAGAAGCTGTTTTTATGCAAAAAAAGTAAAAAAACATATATATATTTTTTTGAATTAACTTTAGCCTGCCATGCCACTTTTATTAGAATCAGCCATATTCAGTGCACTGTTCGGTACTTTTCATACAAAATTACTTCTTTACACGTGACACTATTTGATCCCAGAAAGCAAAACTTTGACCGCTAGCTTTTCAAACTAAAGATTGCACTAAAGAGATATGTGTATTTTTATTACCGTCAACATGGCGCGTGCTATAGCCACCAGCACCCTTTCATCTTCACTGTCAATGTGCATGTAGAACGAACGCAACACCAAGTCCCGGAGGCTGTTGGCCGGCGTGGTCTTTTCCAGGATGTTCTGAAGGGTCTCCATGAGCTGAACCGTGCGCTCCACGTCGCGACTGCGCTGGGCGAGGGTCTCAGCCAGCTCTAACACGGTCATGCTAGAAAAAGAAAACATAATTCACAGTAGCGTGAAAAAATTATAAAGGTTATGCTACTCTGGGAAGCAAATTTCTATCCCTCTCTTACGTTCAAGCCTTAGGCAAGAGTGTCGTCCCGTATTAACGTATGTATGCATTGTAAATCTATGTTGTTCATTGAGGTATGAGGTAGGTACTCGTTTATTAACAATTTTTACTCATAGAGTATGATAGGTGATAGAGTAACATACCTGTCCATATCATCGGCATGTGAAGCGTTAGGCAACTGAACGGCGAGGTGCTTGACGGCGATGTTCCCGAGCGCATAGCCTGGTGTGGCATCGTACGACTGAGACTTTGTCGTTGCGAACTGCTTACGTCTCATCCCGGAGTCAGGACTTAGAGCTGAAATATTGTTTTATGACATGACCGAGTAGACTACAGAATTGTTTATTTGATTGAATAAAGAAAGTAAAAGAAAAGAAGGAAATAAGTCTTTGGTATGCTCACATTTACTGTTGGACTCGATGCCGTAACCGCTAGAAAGAAAATCATCCCCGCTTTCACCTCCAAGGGGACGTGTTACCGAAATGGATTGAGCTAAATCTAAGTCGTTCTTCGTTCCTTAAATAAAAAGAAAATGTATGGTTAATAATTTAGACAAATTTGTGGGTATCATCAAACTGTTTAAAGACACCTGATATAAAATTTTATGTCAATTGTATGTTTTTTTTTTTTTATGTTACCTTTTTGTTTTTCCTTTTTGTACAATAAAGAGTATAAACAAACAAACAAACAAAATTTTAAAGTAAAAACAAATGAATAAAAGCATTAATTGCACTCTTACAAGATTTATGTTTGAGTGGTCTTATTTTAGAGATTCTCATCCGAGTATCGTACACTGAAGCTACCGAACAACAGCTACCCGATGTTGTCGTTTCCAACCTCAACATTAGCGGAATCATCGATAGTATCGATATAGCTATACTTTCAAGAATTGAATTGAACTAAAATATGGCGTGGGACGCCCTCAGAATACGTGGAGCGAATCATCTTCGCAAGGTGGCTGGCAAGAACTGGATGAGAGTGGCAATAGACCCTGCTCAGTGGCGTGCAGTTGGAGATGCCTATGTCCAGCAGCGGACTAATATAGGCTAATGATGATGATGAAAATATGGCATCTACGGATGGATATAGATAAAATATGTCGCATTATTTTAAGGCTGCTCTTTTAGAACTTATGTTCAGTTCCAGCTCCAGCTTACCGTCGGCCGCTGCCTGTCCGGTGGTGTTCCGGCGGTGAAGCGGCTTGCTCTTCCCGCTGAGGTGCGGCAGCTTCGGGAAGCCACCCCAGGCCTCGCTTGACTTCTCTCCACCCGCCCGCGGGAAATTACGAGACTGAGACTGCAATATCAAACAGCCCTGTAGCTACACTATAGGTCTAGTCTACATAACTAAGGGGGGGTTTTGGAGGTCATGACCCCCTGGACCCTGGGCAGGGTCTAAAACAACAGTAGATATCTTTCTGCGACCCGAAAATTCCGCCCCTGTGTATATATAACTCCATATTGTACAATCTGTACACAAAACACATGAGAAACAGTTGTAGGTACTTAGTAATCGTAAGAATGAATAGACATCTGCTGCTGATGTACAGATGTTTTAAATACAAGTCATCTTTATGAGGCAGTTATTTATCGTGATACAACTCATTTAACGACTACCTGTCGGTTATCCCACTCACCATAGGTTTCTTCCTGACATGCTGCTCAGCGAAGAGCGCTTGTGTGAGCTCGTCGTCGAGGTCAGCGATGGCAGCGATGCGCGTAGCCGCCACATCGTCGCCAGTTTCGCTCAAACTCAGGTACTTCAGGCTATTACATACAAACCGCATTAAAAACAAAATATAGTTCTGACTACGAGACTTATGGTTGAGAATTCGGTTCCTGAAGTTGTTGACCATGCAATTATAAGTAGGTAGGTCTGTTTCGTGAAAGAGGTCAGTCGTCGAAACTAACTCAGATGTGCAGGCAGCGTTTGGGTAACTCCACAACATCTTTTCATTCAAATTCCTCAATGCCTTAAGACGATAGGCTTCAACCAGTATGTTGCCAATGCCAACATTTGGATCTGAGACGTTGTGCTTTACTATAATAGGCCTTATAAATAGGCTCAGAGTTGCTCAGCGAGCTATCGAGAGAACTAGGTATGCTCGGGGTTTCTCTATAATACGGGATCAAATCAGTCACCGACATAGACAAGCGAGTTAGCTCGGTGCCGTAGTATGGTGACCATAATAAGAATTGCTGTTGCGGCCGAAAAGTTCTCGAATGAAGAACGCGGATCGGCAAGCGCAGCGTAAGACGCCGCGTCCACCAACGAAACGGACTGATGATCTGGTTAAAGCCGCGGTTTCATAGTGGATGCAGGTCACTTACAATCGAATCACCGGTCTATAGTTAAGACCCTTGTCCAACAGTGGACGTCGGCTGATATGATTATGATGAATACCGGCTCTACTGTGTAGTACAGTACTTACTCAAAAGCGCTGGGCGGGCGGGGGTCTTTCCTGCGCGCGCGCTCCCCAAACAGCGTGCGCTGCGGCTCGCGCGGCGTGAAGGGGCGCCGCGTGCGCAGCGGCCGCAGCGCGCCGCCGCTGCCCGCGCCGCTTGACGCACCGCTCATGTCTATGCAAAACCAAAAAGTAAATTAAAATAAATAATTAAATAAAGACGTTCCGTTAGAAATAGATAAATATGGTGGGACATTGACGCTTATTGGCTTAGTAGCTTAGTGCTTTGCTTACCCAAGCTTGTAACGGGCAGGTACAGTCACCAGCACCAATATCTGTCACAACAAGCGTGCATAAATATCTGATACGACTCTATTTCTAGGGCCGGAAGGACGCGTCAGATATTTTTGCACGCTCCGCTGTGGCAGATATTAATGCAGGTGACTGTACTAAGAAACGGATATCATTTTTTTCCTAATTTTCTTTAACTTCGACAGCTGGCAAGTTCATTGTGACAAAACTATTTGATAATTAAGTTTATGTCAAATCGTTTTTTTCGTAAGTAAGATAAGTTCACTTTACAGTCATTGTACTCGTAAAATTCACAAACTTTTGACGACTGAAATTGAAGTGACACAATTAGAAGCTAAAGAAAAATCCTGTACTACAAACTCATACTAAAACAAAACCGTAACATAAACATAAAAATCATTTGCAAAAAAAATCATGACCAGAAAATGGAAAAAAGGGACGCGCGCGCTATTGACTATTCCGTCTTATGAAAGTTGTGCCATACTTTAGTACATCTATAGTAGTATAATAAGTGGGCACATTCAATTACAATTTTACGTTGCTTTACTTTACAGGTGACATTAAATTTTTACATAAAAGTTATTCAATTAAAACCAGTTAGGTACGTACCAAAAGACTTTGATTTCAAGTAGCAATAAGTTCTATAACCTCCATGAATAATTAAAAGGCGATGGAAGTTGGGAGTAAATCGTAGCAACACAAGTATGATGTGGCGTGATACTGGCTCCCTAGCAACGAAGAAACAACCACCTAGGGCTGTAGCGAGCGGAACGAATATTGTAAAAAAAATAACAATCAAACAACGTCAACCTCGATCATCGTCAATTTTTTTTTGATCATGTAATGAATTTGATTAATAACTGAACTAAGTATGTAATTATGATGTGGCAATAAATGTTTTTTTTTTTTTATTTATTTATTTAACCTTTCTTCTATTTTCTCCAAATGTATAGAAACATAAGTTAACCACAATGAAAAATCCTGAAAAAACATTTACAGGGGATTCAGTTAAACTTGCTCAACCATCTGCAGAAAGAAACCATATAATTTGTATGCATCATAGTCTATCTCACACGAAAATATCGTTCCATGTGAAAATTCAGAAACAGAAAATAATAAATTAATAAAATATAACATACTTAGTCATTAAAGTTCTGATTTAACATTGCCTCTAGCCTGCTGGGTCCCACTTTTTTAAACAGATGTGTAAGTACATAATCCTCGTTTAAGTTAAGCTTAAACATGTTAACTATATAGCTATCTGTGGGATCCTGTAATTGGCTCTGTGTTGCTATTCCTACTACATATATTGTGTTTTATCTATTACGTTATTGTGTGTTAGCTGTTGGTTCTCCTTAAATAAATAAATAATATACCTACTCATTTGTTATTTTGGATATTATTTCAACATCCTCAAAATTATTTATTCAATGAACAATTTGTTTTTTAACTTACATCCGATACTTATTTCGGCGTTAATCTTAGTGTTCATTTGTTCTTTATTAAGCAAGCAAGAGCTCACGAGGCTAGGGCATGGGCAGTATAGCCTATAAAATCCCTATCTTACGAGTACGAGTTAGTTAAATCTTTTCCAGCCCAAACTGGCCGAGTAATAGTATCAAGCTACGTACACCCCTACCCGGCTGGAGGGAGCGTGCTGACCGCCCCAGGGTCATCCACCCCTAGGCAAATCGGTTCAGTCTTACAATTACACGCCGACCAAGGTTCATGAAGAAACGGAGCTTCGTTCGTTTGAATGTGCTATTAGGGTAGCGTTTAAAAACAGTTGAATTGATTTGTTAGATTTATTTAGGCAGGTAAGTTAGTATCACATTAAATATTTTAAATCCACATCACGTGTCTGCTGCCAGCCAAAGCACAGCCTAAACCTCTAGAGTCAGACACTTGATATTTGGTAGCACATATCCTTAATAAAGGTGCACTAACAAGGGATTTTTCTAAACACGCACGAGAAGGGAATATTTTGAACATAAAACTATCGTGAGACTCACTATTAAATTAATGATATTGTAATGGATAGCTTGACATATTTGGGGCTAATTTGTAGCCCTTCTCGAGCACCGCGACTCCACGGCTGTCGCAACATGTGAGCTGCTGTGGTGCTGCAGTATTTTGAGTAACGCGTGGTAACGCGCAGTGCGCGTGTTGGGGCAGCCACCGAGTCACGGTACTTCTAGGAAGAAGGGCTAAGAATTAGCCCGAAACACATCGAGCTAAACTCGATTTAAGACGTAAGTTATAAATAAATAAATAAGGTAGGTGTGTTGTCTTTTCTTGTTTATAGTTTAAGTTACTTGACGAAACTTGTTGTGGATTGGTAGTACCTTTTTGTAATAAATAAATAAATATAAATATCACGGGACAATTCACACCAATTGAACTAGTCCCAAAGTAAGCTTAGCAAAGCTTGTGTTATGGGTACTAAGCAACGGATAAATATAATTATATTGATATAGATACATACTTAAATACATATTAAACACCCAAGACCCGAGAACAAACATTCGTATTTTTCATACAAATATCTGCCCCGACACGGGAATCGAACCCGGGACCTCAAGCTTCGTAGTCAGGTTCTCTAACCACTAGGCCATCTGGTCGTCTACATAAAGTAAGTTATCCGTTACAATATCATTTAATATGAGAAGGGAATAAAAGCGGTTATAATATATGTCATCATCATCATCATCATGTCAGCCGAAAGACGTCCACTGCTGGACATAGGCCTCCCCCAAGGCTCTCCACTCAGACCGGTCTTGTGCTTATATCTGTACCTGGGGGAAAATGCCTTAGTCGCCACGCTTGGCAGGCGGGTTGGCGACCGCAGTTATATCCGATAGTTCGCGGAGGACGCTGCTGCCCATCCTCCGGTTTATCCCTTAGTCGCCTCTTACGACACCCACGGGAAGAGAGGGGGTGGTGCAATTCTTGACCGACACCACGGTAATAATATATGTACCTACCTATAATGGCTCTATCTCCGTGTCAATTACGTGTTTTCTACCACAGATATGCGAATAATAAAAAAGCAGGAAAATAAGGAATAAGAAAGATAAAGAAGTTTTTGCAAATTTACTGTGCCTTGTCACTTATGAAAGAGTACCTAATGGAAAACTTTCGCTATTCCGAAGCTCTTTTCCTTTGTTTCGCGTGAAAGAAGTTGAATTAACTCATAAAAAGAAGCGAAAACGCGACCGTGAACATTTGAGGCAGTATTCTTTTATAGCCTTTGACAGCGCGACCTATCTCCATGTAGGTACAATCAATTAGAATTTCTGTTTGTGCTATAAAGAACGTTATTTACCTACAACTCTAGTTTAGTGTTTATTATAAATGTGATGTGCATCCTGATTTGAAAATCTCTCTCTCTGGCGATAGAATAAATCCGATTTACCTATTTCTTGAACCCCCGCACAGAATTCCAGTAATCAAGCGACATGTTTTTTTTTAACTTTAAGTAATTGGGCTACCATCTAGCATTTATCGGTGGACCATAACGTGTATGGACAGGTATTTTACTGAGGGAAATTTATAGAAAATGAAAAAAGCGCTATTCGAGAAATTGCGCTTGTACCCAAAATTTTTAAATTTACAAGCAGTCGTGTTTACTTCTAAAGTTCCTAGTAAAGTATAGGTTTTGGTGTGACGTCAAACCTTATAGTTAGAAATGACGGCAAGGTTTGGCGTGACTTAGTATAATTTTATTCACCTCAGCATGTCGTGCGAGGAGCTGTGGTGGCGTCGCACAAAATAACGTCTTTGAGTAACGAACGCATTAAATTTGACGCGGTAATCATTACTAGAGGATATTGTTACTCGTCATTTAAAGCCGTAAAGCAAACTTCCTCTTAATGAGTTACGCGAACTAGAAATTTATGGAATTGTGTGTTTGAATTTAGTGTTTCGGTTATTGTACTAGCATATAAGGCAATTGGCGTAATTGGCATAACTCCTTCAACTGGCATAGTTGCGTTATCGGTCAATCACTTCCAAAAACTCAAGTTCTTATTAGAAAGGTAAGGTCTTTGGACTCATTTGACACGGAGCGAGGTTAGGTAGGTACGGGTACCTTTACCTACCCATTTTTTATGTTAGAAATTTATATCAAGATGTGGGTGTTTTTCAAATAAGTAGGTAGGTACTGAAATCTTGATGCCTGGTAGACTGGCAGTGACAATTGACCTTTAGTGATGAACATGGTCCATGAACGTAAAATTTGCCTCTGTAGCTTCACTCCAAGTCATAGTAAAGGCCACGAATGAAGTTCGCTACTGACAAAAGTATAGAAGGGGCCCGATAACTAAAACTGAACACTACCTACATATTTGGTTGTTATATTCATCTAACCTATAAATAACATACTGTTATATTATTAATACTATAAAAAAAAGGTGTTTGTATGTACTAAGGGTAGGGGAAATCTGGAATTACAGAACAGATTTTAAAGAAATCTTTTACTGATAGAAAGTTATAAGTACTAGTCCATTTATCCTGGCAAAGTACAATGTCGGTACAGTCACCAGCCTTAATATCTGCCACAGCGGAGCGTGCAAAAATATCTGACACGTCCTTCCGGCCCTAGAAATATAGTCGTATCAGATATTTATGCACGCTTGTTGTGTCAGATATTGATGCTGGTGACTGTACCTACTCGTGGGATATAGGAAATAAAATGAGCAACAGCTAGTCGTTAACTTAGGTCTAACCTCCATAGATGGCAGCACGAGCTTCGCTGATGATCTCCGCTGAGGTCTTGCGTCGCGGCGGCGCGTAGAATGGCGCGCCCGCGCCGGCGCCGCGCCGCGCGCCTCTCTCGCCCATTGCCACTTCTGGCGGAGAAACAAAATTTAACATTTTTTTTATGTGAAGATATATAAATTAAACATTTTTCCGTTCGAGGATTCTGCAAGATATGGAGCGGTTGCCACAAAATTAAATATTTCCATTCAAAATTGTTGCCACATTCAAGTATTTTGCATCAGAAATGTAGGCCGCTACGTAGAAAATAACGAGGACATTGCATCCAATTTCTATTCTTTATTGTGACTTTTTAAAATAAAGTTGAGGAATTGAATGGTCAATTCTAAATGCTATGCAATGAAAAAACGACATCAGTTCGATTTGTATTTTCATTTCATAATTCAGACATACGACATTTTTATCTGACATTAAAGCTCCTTTCAAACTTAATTATGTATTTCAAATAAAAATAAAAAATAGTTTAGACCGCGGATCGGCAAACTTAGCGTAGGACGACTACTTACCAACAAGATGGACGGACGAACTAAGCCCGTACTCCAAACGTTTCTGACACCGCGATCACAATCAAATGACAGTTTTTGTATGCGAAAACTGTCATTTCAATGTGATCACGAGTGTCAGAAACTTTACTTTAGACCCTAAAGCCGCGGGTTCACAGTGGATGGGGGAGGCCTATGTCCAACAATGGACGTCTTACGGCTGAATTGATAAAATGATGATTAAGTATAGTGATGAATCGCATTAACGTAAATAGATCTGCTCGTCCAAGCGTCCGAGGCGGGCGTTTGTTTTGCGCCTTGATATAGGTGATATAGGTACACAGGTGAGTCTGGTTGACCGCACGACGGCAGGCTATATAAACGTATCAATTATTCGATTACCAGAAACTGGGCCATGGACACAAGGACGAACTGGTTGTCTAGTCTCACATACGACCGATTTTACATCCACTCAATGAAATAGAAAAGTATAATATTCTAATTCTTTCTGTAACTACCTTTTTTTTATTTCGCCGAGAGTTTTATGATTTAGGAATTTATATCACCATTAAAGCCCGTATTTTCGTGTAAATTTTATACTGCACCACATTTGGTCTTATAGTTAGGTAACGTTTGGCAGTTATTCTTACAATTTTAATTTGTACTTAATACGAGCTTGTGCAGACAATACTTCATAAGTTTCGTAAGTATGAGTTTAACCAATATTATTAACCCAGGGTTAAGAAGTATCAAATTATATCGAACTGTCACCTATATCCCAAGTTAAACCATTCAATTGCAAACGGCCTTAAGAAAATTTAGTTTCATGAGTACTACTCTAGTGCTACTATCTATATTAATAATTTCGTCCAGGGTACGGTAGACTCGAAACGAAATGCACATCAAATTGAAGAGCGTAAAAAATTAGTCGATCCGAGTCGACAACATATATCCGCAAATTCGGATTATGGAGAATTTCGTTAAATTCTAATGGCACTGACAAACAAACCGCAGTCGCCATCTTGGGTAGTTAATAAACGTTCCGTTTCATACTAGCTAGCTCTTAGATACGGCTCGCCTTCAACACATCGCGTGCGTCACGCCAAAAAGTATCCATTACAAAGAAACTGTGACTCATGTGACTGTGTTAAAACGAAACGTCTTGCCGGAAACTTGAATGGATCTTATCAAAACTCAAAACTATCACCAACTACCTTCACTATAACTATCTTCAGTTGTTGACGTTTGTTCCGAGTCGACAACTTGTAGGTAGAGAAAATTCGGATTTAGCGAGTATTTTCAATAAAAAATGGAATAAATTACTGAGTATATATAATGGCGTTGCGAAGTAAAACATGTCAAAGTCATCACATCAAAGTGGCGTGAGTGTCACGTCATCACGTGTCACAGGTTTGCATTTCGTTCTCCATTGTGACCTTTTAAGGGCCCCACACACGGTACGATTCGTCGATTTTTCATCAGATCGATCGTACAGACGGATCGTACCTTATATGGGGCCCTTTAGGTCTAATTTCTTTGATTATGAGACAGACATACGTAGTCGGTCCCAAGTTCTGTCACTGGCACATTATTTTTAAATTTAAAACATGATTTTAAGAAAATTGATTGAATTCCATTTTTGAATGTTTGTCAATTATTTTAAAACAATAAACAGTCATTCGCTGCAATTTCTCACGATGGAGTGGACGTTGAAAAGAAACCGAATAGCTGTTTTAGCATTGCACCGCTGTGGGCACTCGCCAAGTACCATTTCAAGTTGCTCAAAAATGTAAATATAACGCTTAGGTTTGTGTACCGTACGATTGACAGGTACAATGAAGTCTCCAGTGTTGAGGACAAGAAAAGAATTGGCCGGCCTCGCTCCGTACAAACACCAGCAGTGATCAAAGCGATCAAGGCACGCATAGCAAGAAATCCTGTCCGAAAACAGAAGTTGATGGCTTTGCAGATGGGTGTCAGTAGAAAAACCGTCAAAAATGTTTTAAACGAAGAACTTAGTCTGCGAGCATACAAAAAATAGAGTGGGCACTTACTTAATGCCCGTCTAAAACAATAAGGTTTAAAAGATCCCGGAAGTTGTTAAAGCGGTACCGAAAAATCGACCGTGATATCCTCTTTACAGACGAAAAGATTTTCGATATTGAAGAGAAGTACAATAAACATAATGATAGAGTGTACGCTAGGAGCTCTGAAGGGTATTCTCTGATCTTATTACGGGCCAACTGAGGTTCATTTTTGCGAAAAAGGGGTCAAAATCAGTGCGAAAGTGTACCAAGAGACGGTTTTGATAAGCATGTCAAAGATCTGCCCAACACGCTATTTTCAGGTCATATATTTGTGTTCCAGCAGGATTCTGCGCCAGCACACAAAGCCAAGACCACTCAAGCCTGGTTTGGCCGTCAAAAAAATCGACTTTATAAGACACGAAGATTGGCCTTCCTCCAGTCCGAACCTTAATCCTCTGGACTTTAAAATTTGGCAGGTCTTAGAGGGGAAGGTCTGTGCTAAACCCCATAAAAATTTGGAGAGCCTGAGTCATCTTTAAAAAAAGCAGTTGCTGAAATAGACATGAAAGTGGTGCGTGCTGCGATAGACGACTGGCTGCGCCGATTAAGGGCCTGTATTAAAAACAAAGGAAGTCATTTTGAATAATTTTAAGTACTTAAATTTATTTTTTTATTAAATGTACTTTAAATTGGTATATAATTTATTAAAAACTGATTGGTACTTTTGTTTTTATTCATTATTTCATTTGTGACAGAACTTTGGGACTGACTACGTAGTTATTTGGGCAAATAAGATTTAGGAGAATATCTACTGGTGAAATACCGATACGTAGGTTAGCCGTTAAAGTGTTTGTGATAATAATTAAGGCTGGGAATATACGTCAGATTTTTATAAGTACGACAGTCTTTACTGGCAAAAAAATTTTTCAAACATTATTATGAGTACATTTTACCCGAGCGAAGCCGGGTTTTCATCTAGTATTCTAATAATATCGTCACATTGAGATAATTTGAACACTAATAAATTAAATGAAGAATAATCTTCTCGAGTTAATAGCAAATAATTATCATATCACCGGCATAAATTGTCTCTTATTTTCTGAAAGACTCAAAAAAGTAAAACCGACTCAAAAAAATACAAAAAATGGAACCGACTATACAAAACCTTGAAAATATTTTTCTACTTACCTACTAGTTCAAAGTCGGTGATTTAGCACGAGACGACTGTTTAATTGAAATTCAACCCGTGAAGTATTTGTTATTGAGTACTCGCTCCGTCGGTCAAATGTGGTCTTCATCATCAGTTCCACGTCACCAAATGATGATTTTCAAGAGCAAATGCACGAGTTACTACTAAATATATCGAAATTACTATAGGTGTCCCTACAATATTTGACGAGTTCCCTCGATTTCTTTAGAATCCAATCATCAGATCCTGATTTTGGTGCCTATGGGACCTAATTGAAAGTATTTCTACCGAACGATTTTTTTTTTAAATCGGTTCATAAATGACGGA